>NC_080053.1:9849768-9932268 GCF_026212465.1 Amaranthus tricolor
CAACAGGCTGAGACTATGATGCAAATTCTCTAACGAGTTCATCAGAACATTGTGAGGGCCAATCAAAGATACAAACTCAAGGTTGATGATAATTACAAGGTGGTGTGGTGTGGGATATTAAGATAATATTGTACTCCCTCAACACCAATATAAATGTCCCGTTTGCTTGGGCACGGATATTAAGAGTGGTGTGGGATCCATCAAAAAGGTGGTAGTTGGGTAAGTAGTGAAGGGTAATTAGTGAAGGATAAGTAGTGAATGGTAGTTGGGTAAATAAGGTATATGGGGTATATATTCGTAATTACTTGTGTGAACTAAGAGTATTTAGGTAAAAAAAAGATTGACAAAAATAGAAATGTGACAATTAATATGGTTTTGCCAAATAAGGTAATGTGACAATTATATTGGTGTGGAGGGAGTATAATATAACTTCAAGTTTTAAAATAAATAAACCCAATCCTTAAAGTTCGCCACCCCTTTTCATTTTTTCGCCACCCCCCCTGCCCCCTAAAATTACGTATTTGCCCCTGTAGTTTAAAAAATTACAAAAATGCCACTCCTTACAAATTTCTTATTTATAATAATAATAATAATAATAATAATAATAATAATAATAATAACAACAATAATAAAATTAAATAATAATAATAAATAAAATTAATAATAATAATAACAGTAATAATAATAATAATAATAATAATAATAATAATAATAATAATAATAATAATAATAATAATAATAATAACAACAATAATAAAATTAAATAATAATAATTATTATTCAAAAAAAAAAAAAAAAGTTGAGTCGCCCAAAATTGGGCGACTGAACCATGGTGGAGTCGCCCAGATCTGGGCGACTGGACCATGGTGGAGTTGCCCAAAATTGGGCGACTGAATCATGGTCCAGTCGCCCAATTTTGGGCGACTCAATTTTTTTTTTTTTTTTTTTTTTTTTGAAAAATAATAATAATAATAATAATAATAATAATAATAATATTAATACTAATAATAATAATTTATAGATTAATGTGGTCTATTAGCTCAGTTGGTTAAAGCGTTGTACTAATAACGTGAAGGTCACAGGTTCGAGACTTGAACAAGCCATTATTTAATAATTATTAATTTTTTATTATAAATATGATAAAAAATTAATAATTATTAAATAATGGCTTGTGCAGGTCTCGAACCTGTGACCTTCACATTAATAGTACAACGCTCTAACCAACTGAGCTAATAAACCACATTAATCTATAAATTATTATTATTATTATTAGTATTAATATTATTATTATTATTATTATTATTATTATTATTATTTTCCAAAAAAGAAAAAAAAAATTGAGTCTCCCAAAATTGGGCGACTGAACCATGGTCGAGTCGCCCAGATCTGGGCGACTCGACCATGGTTCAGTCGCCCAATTTTGGGCGACTCAATTTTTTTTTTTTTTTGAATAATAATTATTATTATTTAATTTTATTATTGTTGTTTTTATTATTATTATTATTATTATTATTATTATTATTATTATTATTGTAAATAAAAAATTTGAAATGAGTGGCAAAATTGTAATTTTTAAAAAATCAGGGATAAATTCGTAATTTCATTTAGAGGGGGGTGGCGAAAAAATAAAAAGGGTGGCGAAGTTTAGCAACACCCATAAATAAAAGAGTAGTAATAGTATTAATAGTAAGGATGTCAATAATAAATTAAGTTCAAAACAAAAATTTTCACAGCACATATTACCTTTGATATTTTTAAATTAAGTGTATTATTGATGTCGTTTCCACACATACTTATCTTTTAGCTTAACTAGTTGTGAGGCGACGTGCTACGCACGCGGTCCCCTAAATTATATTTTTGAGTTTGACGATAATTATTTGTATAAATCGAGTAACATGAGAAAAAAACAATCGTAATAAATTAAGTTTCAAAGTACATGCTAATCATTGTAAGGTAGCTTGTACCATGCAGCAGGAATTTACATTGATGAGATGATTTAGTCAATGCAATTGAATTCCTCGACGCAGTGATACGTTATTCTATTTTTGTTGTGTTTGTGTGCATGTAATGTAAAAGTTATGACATGTTTTGTCAAAATTTGATGATATAAAATGTCGTCTAATTAATTAACGTCACATAATAATAATTATTTCACAATGTTTGAATTATTACAATAGAACAATACATATCCATTAATACTAATAAATTAATATAGAAACTCGTCAAGTGCATTAGATTTGTACTATGAAAAAATATTTCAGTGCATAATCAATAGAATTTGCACCTCACATCATGAGCATAATCATACATCAGAATCCTGCAGCAGCCAACACCTCCCATTACTAGTGCAGCGTGTTGATTATACTGTTTCCCAGAGTTGATCAAATCGATGAACAATGGAACAAACGTGCCACATCCTCCTTCCTTGAACAATATTTTGAACTAATGGGTTGAGTACAAAGCCCAATTCTCGCATTCAGGAACAACCTGCAACTCAAAGGCTCTAAATAAAATGACAGTTCAAAACGAGTGTGTCCAACAGTACCATACATCAGTTGCTAACTAACTGGTTCCACATGTCCTGAAATATTGTTGCACTGAAAGATTGGCTGGTTGAATTTCTCCCCATGAACATGCAACTGAAAATAGGCAATTTAGATCAGAGTAGAAATACATAAATATAGAATATCATAAAAATGAACGGTCATTACGTGAAAATTGGCCAACAAAACATAAATTAACAAACACTATCCTCTTTGTTCCTTACAGTCTACAGACATCGCACCATGTAACTATGTAGCAACGTTTATGAAATCAATGACGTTGACCATAATTTCTGATGCTTTGGACATTGCATCAACTATCAACAATTACATCAAAGTTGTAAAGGGATGATGTACGGTACAGTTCAGAAGCCATAGAACATGATTCTCAACCCAAATGTATCATTCCTTCAAGCAATGCATTCTCGCAAAATGTGCTCTTTCTTGGTTCCTTCGATTCCCTCATCTTACCAGCTTCTTCTTGGCCTGAAATCGAGGGTGAAAAGAACATTGATATGAATTTTTCCATAGTTACAATCAAGTATTCTTGTTTAATTCGTTAACCTTAAATATTCAAACAATTCAAAATTTCCATAATTCAAGAGTTAGTGTTCAAGGGAAGAGAGGGTAGAGCCATTAATGTGCATCCTTAATAACTTCAAAAAAACAACAATAATAATTCATAATTTGATTACTTACCTTAGAAGAGATGAAGCCACAAGATAGATTGTAGATTATAAGCCAAATAGTTGTAGAGGAAGAAAAATACAGAAATTATGGTTAGAGGCGGGTGCAAGGTTGTTTAAAAAATAGATCGTAAAATCGAATCGTAAAATCGATCGATTCTACCAATATTGCAGATTTAAGTAGTTATAGATGTTTATATTTAATTTTAAGGCATTTAATATGTAAAAGAACACTCGATTAATCTACCATTAAAAATGTTTTGTTCTCTAATTTTGCGTGTACTAAAATACTAAGTAGACATATTGGTTTAAAAAAAAAAATTACCCCAACAAACAAAGATCATGAAATCAAAATCAAAAACATTAATTTTCACAAGCCACAACCATCTTACAATATATTAGTTGCACAATAAAACTTCAATTGCATAACGCATAATTCAAAACCATTGAAAATTTGTGTCCATAGAAATCTTGGACATCGTGACAAACAATTAAAGCAACAATAAAAAGCCTCCAACTTTCAAACATGATAATGGCAAAAAAAAAAAAGAAAAATCAATCACAAAAAGCAAAAACAGTTAATCATCCTCCAAACAAAATCAAAATAAAAAAAATTCATCTTCTACAAAAACTCTATAAGACGAAGATCTGGATATCAATGGCATATGCAAAATCATTAAACTTGTCTCAAAACATTGCAATTAAAAATATAAAATGAAAATTACTCAAAGAGAAAGAAAAAATGAAGAAAGAATGTTGTAAAATGTTACTTTATTTATTAAATAAACAATAAAATAAAGTTACAAGTTTGTAAAAGGAAAGAAATTACATATGATAATCAACAACCATGCTTATGTACACCACCGAGAACTCCAAGAAACCGATCTTCAATCCAGAAACAAGTAACAAGAAGATTTTTTTTGAACTTGATATTAATTCTACGCGAGATGCTCTTTCCTAAAACATCATTTCTTCCCTACTACGGTGCTTGGGAATAAACCAGAAATATATTTTGAGATACAAAGAATTACACTAGATTCCTAGCACACGGAATTTAGAATGATGTAAGGAAAAATGAAAAAAGATACGGAAAATTACAATCGAGGATTGTAAGTTCTCTATGTAAAGTGCTCGAGAAGAAAAGAAATCAGAAATTTCATATCCAAAATAACCACACAAGTCTTTAATATTTATAGAATAGCTTACACCTTTTCATTAAGCAACATGTTACTCTATGAAACACAAGATTGGTTAACGAACTAATGTCGTCTATCAATCAATCTAACCCAATATATCTGGTTAAAATAACCACATTTAATCGTTGGTAGTTACATTATAACTAGCAAACGGATAAACTAACTTTGCAAAGAAAAATCCGCAAAACAACATGAAACGCGATGGCCAGGACTTAGGTCGCGAGTCGCGACCTGCTGTTTCCACAAAACAGTAGCTTTTCCTTCCTTTCTCGCGAGCCGCGAGTTGTCACGATCCGTGAACACTACTTTTCGCTAAAAACATAAAGTTTTCAACCTTGGGATATTGTCAAATTAATTTATTCAAATTAATAATTTAATTTTAATTAATTATAATTTCCGATGACCATTATACGCTCTAAATGACAACAATCCTCCCCCATTTAGAGTGTATAATCCTTTTCTTCTTTTGCGATCCATAATCTCCAACCCATTTCATGCATCAATGCCAATGTCCTTTCGGATTGAATTGACACCTAGTACCACGCATCTTTACAATTGATCATATCCCTTAATGTCCTTCTAGATTGAATTAAGCAATTATATCCACCCAATTAAAGGAGTAGTACACACGAAATAATTCATTAAACTTACATCTGTGACACGTTAAAGGCCATGTGTCCACATCTATTCATAAGTTCAATGAAATCATAAGTATGCCCCTTGATTTTGTTGAGGCGGCCAAACCCCAAACTTATATAGGTAGCTTCTCCTGGTTACCATGCTTTCGTGAATAAAACACTCAATCTAGAGATCTTCTAAACTCTAGAAATTTGAGACCTCGAGGGACTACTCTACTACCTCGTTATTCAACATCATGAACAAAGCAATTAAAGGGTTTCAAAATTGCTTCCCAATATCTGATGAGCGATCAATCCACATTGAATTCAAGACTAGATATTTCTTCTAGCGTTGAATTGGGTTTTGCTCATGGTGTTGAAGATGGGCATAATAAACCAATTCCTTGAGACGAAAACTCAAAGGGATTCCTACTTAATGGCTTAGTAAACTGATCCGCCATATTGAGTTTAGTATTAACATAGTCAACAGAAATGACCCTTCCCTTGATAAGATCATGCACAAGACTATGTCTTAGTGCAATTTACCTTGACTTACCATTGTATGTTTGACTATACGCTGTGTTCAAAGCCGATCACTATCACTATGAATAGCCACCGGTGAAATTGGCTTAACCAATAAAGGGATCTCATACATAAGATTTCTTTACCATTTTGCTTCCTTGGTAGCAGATGCTAAAGCAATAAACTCAGAACACATCGTAGAATCAGCAACACATGTTTCTTTCTTAAAAGCCCATGAGATGGCACCTCCCCCAAGCATAAACACCCATCCACTTGTAGAAGAATTATCTTCTTTATTAGATGCCCAAGTTGCATCAGAATATCCTTCCAAAACAGGAGGATCTCCACAATAAAACAAATCATAATCCTTGGTTCTGATCAAGTATCTAAATACTCTTCTCAGAACTCTCCAATGGGTAGGACCAGGTTTTTGAGTAAACCTACTTAACTGACCCACTCTAAAAGCTATATCTGGCCTTGTACAGGTAATTGCATACATCAAGGATCCAATGATCTTTGAGTATTCCAATTGAGAAATAGCTTCTCCTTTATAAGGTACTAGTTTCTTACATGGATCCATAGGCGTGGAAACTGGAGATTTATCAAACATATTATACCGTTTGAGAATCTTCTCAATATAATGAGATTGGTTCAACATAAGACCTCCATTATGTCTTATTATCTTAATGCCTAAAATAATGTCAGCCTCTCCCAAATCCTTCACAGAAAAGGATGAGGACAAAAATTCCTTTGTCATTTCCACCTACTCTATACTTGTACCAAATATGAGCATGTTATCGACATAAAGACAAATGATAACCCCATTTCCTTAATCATCGAACTTGCTATAGTCACATTTATCGGCCTCATTGACAACAAAACTAAAAGACAACACGGTGTCATCAAACTTTTGATGCCACTGCTTTGGTGGTTGTTTAAGTCCATAGAGAGACTTAATCAATTTACACACCTTTTCCTCTTGTCCTTTAACAACAAACCCTTCGGGTTGTTGATATACAATCTCTCTTCCAAGTCACCATAAAGGAATGCCGTTTTGACATCCATTTGATGAATCAACAAATTGTGGATAGAAGCTAAGGCAATCAAGAGCCAAATAGTAGTAGTTCTAGCAACCGGTGCATAAGTATCGAAATAATCAATACCCTTCTTTTGTCTAAAGCCTTGCACCACTAATCTTGCTTTAAACCGAACCAAAAAGCCATCAGGTCTGCGTTTAATTGTAAATATCCATTTACATCCAAGTGGAGTACAAGGTGGAGGTAGATTGGTTAAGACCCAAGTGTTATTCCCTATGATGGAATTCATTTCATTATTAATGGCTTCTTCCTAAAAAGCCTTATCATGAGAAGACATTTCTTCTTCGTAAGTTGATGGATTGTCCTCCACATTTAAATAATAAGGTGTGGATGTACACAGAGAATCTCTTGTAACCTCTATTAAGTAGACTTTAAAATCTGGACCAAAAGATTTGGCAAATCCTTCCTCTCTTACTTCTCTTAAGAGAAATCTCTACATATTCATCCTTTGATGAAACATTTTGAGATTCAAGTTGATCTTTATCAATTTCTTAAACATTGGTACTAACTTGTAGGTCTTTAGGCCTACTAATTGATGAAAATCGAGTTTCATCAAAAATAACATCTCGATCTAGACTCAATTATCGAATTAATTGATATGTAGTCATTACATTCCATTACATAGAACCTATAAGCATGACTATGATGTGCATAGCCAACAAAGATTAAATCGAAACCTCTTTCTCCGAGTTTCTTACTTTTATTACCCGGTACTCTTACAATTGCCTGCATACCCAAACTCGAAAACAGTTCAAGTTTAGTTTTCTCTTGTACCAAAGTTCATAAGGAATAGCCTTCTTCCCTCTAGTGGGAACCTAGTTAAGAATGTGTGACACACAGTCAACATTGCTTCATACCAAAATCCTTCACTCAATCCTGAGTAGGATAACATGGAATTAACCATTTCTTGTAACGTCTGATTTTTCCTTTCGGCAACACCATTTGATTGTGGTGAATAACCCGCCGTAGTTTCATAGACAATTCCCATTTCTTGGAAATAACTAGGATTATAATATTACCCTCCTTTATCCGTTCTAAGTCGTTTGATCTTAGAATCCAATTGTACTTCAACTTCATTCTTAAAGATTTTAAACATGCTTAATGCCCCATCTTTAGAATGCAATAAAAACACATAACAAAATCTAGAATAATCATCAAAAGTGATCATATACCTTTTGTTACCTAAAGATGGAGTACTATGAAATCCACATAAGTCACTATGAATTAAATCAAGAATATTAGAAGTTCTTTCAACTTTCTTAAAAAGATTTCTAGTGTTCTTATTTAACATGCAAGTACTACATTTTTGTTTATCAAATCCACATATAGGAATAATATCTAATTTACCCATATATTTCATACTTTCATAATTTACATGACATAGTCTATTGTGCCATAATTCATACATATTTACATTATTGTCATAAACATGAAATAAACTATTGTCTAAATATGTCTTGATAGAAAGCTTATGTAGCAGGAGCAACACTCTCGATACATAATTAGCATTAATAATTATACTTAAGGTAAATAATGCAGAAGTGTAAAACGACGAACTGCTAAAAACCATTTAAACTAAAACCGTTCAAAACATAAGTTAAAAAAATCTTACAACTGAGAAAATATAACATAAGGTTTGCTTAAATACGATAAAAATACATAAGTACAATATAGTCATCAAAGTCATCAAGTAAAATCAATGCAGCTAAGTCCTCGATAGAATAATTAAAGTTGCGGCCTGGATCGAAACCTGAGCTAAATTTTCGTGCAAAATACTATCATCCATAATACGGATGACGGCCGATTAAATCGGTCAACAATAAAGCCGAGTACAATTTCCTCAACAAGCTTATGATGCGATGTTAAATCATGCTTACAAAATAATCATCAAGCACAATATAAAAGGTTATTACTCATTATTGACCTTTACTAAGCCATTAAGTTACATTCTCAATACTTGCAGATGTTCATTACTGCTACTAAATACTTGTTAACCTTAAAGCTTATTTAATCAAGTTCAATTAAGCCTCATAACTTTACCATCATAGCACATCACAAGATCACAACAATAATGACAACTGATATATGTAAGGGTTTGGTTAGGTGAGGACCGTAGTCCTAAACCCTAACTGTGGTGGGAGTTGTCACTCTTCTCAATACTGTTATGCTCAAGACTTCACAGGATGGGTTTTTCTCGGACCCCTTTCCGACACCGCATTTTACGTGCCGGCAAACATGAGCGATTTTACGGAATTTATTATGAAAATAAAACTTAAATTTAAAATGAAAAAGACAAAAGAAGACAACGATTTTACGTGGAAACCTTCTTGGCCTAATAAGAAGGAAAAACCACGACCCCTCGAGATTTCAAAGTTCTCTTACTATGTTTTAGGCAATCAATTACAATTACATAAAACAATAAACAATTCTAGGCCTACTTCTCTTTCTCTTCTCCTTCTCCTTCTCTTTCTCCTTCTCCTTCTCTTTCTCACGCTTCACTTGAAGCTTTCTCTTCTCCCCTAGACTTCCCTAAGTCTAGCTACAACAAAACACTCAAAAACCCTTTACAAGGCCATATTCTAAAAAGGATAAAAACTAAGAAGTTGCATAAGAAAAATATAACAAGTTAATCGGCAATTTGTAAGAACAAAATATTTTTGTTATTTTGATCTCTCACATATGGACACTCTTGGACAAAAAACCGATAAAAGAAAAAGTCACTTCTTTTATAAAGGAGCAACCGTAGTTAATATGATAAGTAACTTCCACTATTTCCTTAATCCTATAATTAAGGAGAATTTAATGGAATACTTGAGTAGCAAGTATAAAGCCACGGTTAACATACACCAAAAATAGGTAGTTAGTTTTATCTTAATTAAAGCCCATATTGAACTTCTATTTTAGTGGAGAGAAATAAGGAGACTTATTCTCAACACTTAAATTAGTGTACGGTTATTTTTAGGCGGTTAAAATAATTTTGCCAATTAATTTATTAAATAAATTAAGCAACTAATTAACTTCTAACTATTACATCAACTAAAAATAGAAAATAAAATCTATGTAATTTTTCAGCTGACGTCTTCTCCAGACTTGCGTCGTGGGAACAATGTACTGTCTCCATCAACCTTGGGAACAGTAGACCTCCTTTCTACATTTGACATCCTAAGTGATCTTCTTTATCTAACTTCTTGGATATTTTTGACATGTACAACTTCCATGGATCAAGTCATAGGCTTCATCAACGATTTTTAACAAAATCGGATATTGTCCTACAAAACAATCTCTAAAACACATTTGTTTATTTAAAGTGAAGTCATCATTAAAATCTAAAAGGCCAAAAAAATCCCCCTTTTTGATGATGAGAAACTTATAAACAAACTTAAGTAAAATAGAGTAAAGCGAAAGTCATAGAGAATGCTAGAGATTAAAGCAAGTCTACATAACTTAGCAAATATAATATCATAGACTAAGTTATATTACTTATGTTTTTAAACAATTTCCAAAAATAATCAACATAAACTACTAAGGATCTAAAATTCAATCATTGTGTGCTAAACTTAGGCTAAACTAGAAACAATAGGAACAATCAAAACGGAACACTAACTAACATATATAAAAGAAATTATCGGAACTTTAAATTGACTAATCAGAGCATACATAAACTAAAGCATAAACATGATCAGACCTTACAAACGAATTCATAGCCAACATGCATAGGTATCAACCATAATTAGAGCATATATAGCAAAATTATCAGAGCATCAAGTATTGCCAAAAAAAAATTTTACTGGAACATATCAAACATTCAAACACCTCTATCCTTCCATAGAGAATTAGAAATTGAAACTATGGTATTCACAAGTACACCTCTTAAGTTTGTGCAATACTTCTTCCCCCTTTTGACATCAATGAAAAAGGAATGGGACAATCAAACTATATCGTTAACAATATAGATATAGCCAAAGAAGGGAAACAAGTAGCAGTGAACGAAAGAAAATACTAAGGAACGCAATCAAGATATGCAAATATTCAAACATCACAAACCTTTCCAAAATAAAAGTGATAGTAGCAGCTTGTTCAACAAAATAATAAATACATAATTCGTACCCCAGCTGGTACTTAAAAATGTAAAAGAAATATTGTTTGATAGACAGACAGACAGATGTTTGGGCCAACAAACATAAAACTTAGCAGGAAGAGGGATCAAGATACAGTATCTTCTTCATCTACAAACTAGGTCTGCGATTCTACTGTGTCAAGCTAGGCACCAAGACGGGCCTCCATCTGGGTAAGCTGATTAGTAATAGATGCAAGTGTGACACGAATTTCGTCTTGGAAAGTAAAGAACTGAGACTGGAAATCGTTGAGCTTCGAGAGTATAAAATCTAATGGAGCTGTAGGAACAGAAGAGGAATAAGCAAAGCCTAAACCAGGTGAAGTATGTGTGTTAAATGGTGGTCGTGTAGAGGGAATAGGTGATGTCGGTGGTGGTGTAGAGGGAATACTTGAGTCCAAAATAAGAACTTTATCGAAACACCAAGATGATATGTAGAGCTGTTTAAAAGTGACCCGAACCAAAAATCCGAATCGAAACCGAAAGTTAACTGACCTGAAAATATGTTTCATTTTTAGGTTTATCGAATCGACATTATCCGAACCGAATTTGCGCCCGAACCTATTTACGAACGAAAATCATAATGTTGGACCTCTTGAGTTTTGATGATGACTACACTTTATTTAAACAAATGTATTTTTAGAGATTGTTTGCAGGTCAATATCCGATCGTGATTAAGATCGTTGATAGTACCTATGACTTGGTCTACGAACATGTACTTGTCGAAGGAATCCAAAGAAGTTAGAAGAAGTATATCGCTTAGGATGTCAAATGTAGACAGGATGTCTACTGTTCCCAAGTTTGATGATCTAACATTGCTGGAATTTGAAGACTGTATACTGTTCCCAGATTGAAGTCAGAATAATACGTCCGTTGAAATTCTGATTATAATTATATTTTCTATTTTTAGTTGATGTATTAATTAAAATTAAATTGTTGCATTAATTAATTATTAAAGTTAATGGAAAAATATTTTCTAAAAATACTTGACATATGATTTTCTAAATCTCTTTTTATAAGCCTTTATTTTAGGTTCTATATTTAGTGAATAACCAAATTGACTAAATATAGGAAAAGGGTACAACAGCTGATTTTAAGGGATTCTTAGTTATTATTTGAATAACCGTCCCAAACATTAGTAAATAGGTAACCGTTCCTATTATTAGCTAAGTGTAACCGTGCCTAAGATTAGTAAAAGGTAAAGCAGCTGAAAATAGAAAAAAGGGAACTGTGTAACCAGCCTGCTTATTTTTAGTAAAAAGGGGAACAATAACCGACTTGCCTATAGTTAGTAAAAGGAAATGGTAGCTAATATTAAGGAAATCGTGACTTTGATTTAATCAAATGTACACCTATTTTTCCTTGGTATTAAGGCAATAACCGTAGATTGACCTTACTAATTGAGATCCATTTTATTCTCCTTATTATTTGGGATAAGGGAATAGTGGGTAGTTACCTCCTTTTTATTAAGGAAATTGATCCTATAAATAGAGGCTTTCGGTTGTTCCTCATTGTATGCTTTCGTATGAGCTCTTTAATTAAAGTGATATTTTTGGAAAATCAACGAGAAATATTTTGTTCTAAAATTGCCAATTAACTTATAATATTTTCTTGCGCTTTTTGAGTGAGTAATTGTAATTAGACTTGGGTGAGTCTACGGGAGGATTGGATAGCTTTTAATGAAGCTTGTGAAGAGATTAGCTTTTAGTGAAGCTAAGATAGTTGCTTTGAGTGAAGCAATTGGAAAGAGAAGTTGGCCTAGTTGATGCGCTTCGAGTGAAGCAAGGTGTTTAATATAATTGTAACGAGTTGCCTTAAACATAGTAAAGAGTTTAGAAATCCCGTGGGGTCGTTGTTTTTCCTTCTAATTAGGCCTAGAAGGTTTCCACGTAAAAATCGTGTTGTCTCTTTCATTATTTTTCTTTAAGTTTATGTTTTATTTCTTTAATTTAATTCTGCAAAAACAGGGCTATAATTCTTAAACTTATCGAAACAATAATTCACCCCCCCTCTTGTTGCCGTTCCCATCTGTAGTTCAGTCTACAATTGGTATCAGAGCCCTGTTCACATTTGATCAGGAAACCTTGAGGGCAAAATCCTGGTGTTCCTAGAGATGTCAATCATGAACGAGCTAATGGAAGAAGGGTACTCTACTTATAGGCCACCCATGTTTGATGGAAAATTCTACACTTATTGGAAGAATAGGATAAAGATCTTCATCAAAGCGGAAAATTATCATGTTTGGAGAATCATCGAAATTGGAGACTTTGAGGTAACTACTACAAACTCCAATAACGAAATAATTCCCAAACCTATAACCAAATTTGATAAGGAAGATTTTCATAAAATGGAAATAAATGCTGTTGCCATCAAATTACTTCACTGTGATCTTGGACCAAACGAACATAATCGAATAATGGGGTGCAAATCTGTCAAGCAGATTTGGGACCTACTGGCTGTTACCCATGAAGGAACAAGTGAAGTAAAACGTTCCAAGATAGACTTGTTGATGTCTAAGTATGAAAGGTTTATTATGGAATCAAGAGAAAGCGTCCAAGAGATGTTATTAGGTTCACTAACATCACAAACAAACTTGTCTCTCTTGTAAGAATAATTTCCACCGAT
This sequence comes from Amaranthus tricolor, assembly GCF_026212465.1. NCBI lineage: Eukaryota > Viridiplantae > Streptophyta > Magnoliopsida > Caryophyllales > Amaranthaceae > Amaranthus > Amaranthus tricolor. The sequence goes on from NC_080053.1 coordinate 9,863,169, forward strand.
GAACAAGTAAGAAAAATCCTAAGGAGCCTCCCTCAAGACGAACGCTGGAAGCCAAGGTTACTGCCATCTAAGAGTCTAAAGATTTTAAAAAATTTAATCTGGAAGAGTTGGTTGGTTCCCTAATGACACATGAATTACATTTGGGAACAACAGAAAGTTCCAGAAACAAGGGACTGGCTATGGCAGCAGCAGATCAGGACGAATCAGAATGTGATGAGGAGGAAGCTGCCATGCTGGTACGAAAATTTAAGAAGTTCTTCAGGAACAGCAGGTATTCCAATCAAAGAAATAAAAAGGAATGAGAAGCAACCAATACAAAAGCTAACCTTGAATGCCACAAATGTGAAAGTACCGAGCATTTCATCAAGGACTGCCTAATGTGGAAAAATGAAAAGGGGAAGGGAAAGGTAAGGGATTCAGGAAGACAGTAAAACAAAGGAAACTTCAACAAAACCGACTTTCACAAAGCCATGATAGCTGCATGGGGAGAATCTAAAAGTGATGCTGAGACAGAAAACCCCGAAGAGGAAGAAACAAAAAACTTATGTCTCATGGCCACGCACGAAAACAAGGATGAGAAATCCAAAGGAAAGCAGGTAAATATTTCTAACTCATTTTCTGCCCATCCATCCAAATTAAGTAAAAATACATTAATAGAGTTGCTTATGGAGACACAAGGTAAACTGGAAAAATGTAATGACAAATGTCTCCAATTAGAAAGGAAACTCAAGATAAGTAAAGACCATATTTCCTACATAAACACCTTTAGATCCGATGTCCAAAACAGATTTTTCAGTTTGTTGGACCAAAATACAATTCTACAGGAAATTATGGAAAGAATTAAAAAGGAAAATGTTATTCTTAATGTTGAGTTAACACAATATAAATTGCTAGGCTTGAATAAGGAAGTGAACGATGCATCTATTAAAACCTTGTATACAGATTTTCAAAATCTGAATAGTAGCTTTGAATTCAACCGATCCAACAATGATAAAGTAGAACTTGAAACAAATTCAAGAGAAAAAGGAAAAATCAAAAATGTTCCCAAATTGATTCAAGAAGCTAAAAGTAAAAATTCAAAACGCCTAGATTACTTTAAGATAACAAGAAAAAAAGGTCTATGTTGATCTCCCAATTGACAGAATCTGTTCCTTTTGCGGAAAAACTGGTCATCTGAAAGACCAGTGTACCAAAAGGGAACAGCACACTGTCTCCAACAGAAACTATGTCGATAACATTTGGATTAAGAAAGTTGATTCGTGTAAAATTGACAAGGAACCCAAGAAAGCCTGGGTTCCTGTTAGTAACAATTAATTTTTTTCAGGTCCAAGTGATGGGGAACAACTCATGGTATCTCGACAGTGGGTGTTCCAAGCACATGATAAGTGATAAATCAAAATTTCTCTCACTGGAAACCTATGATGGGGGAACTGTAACCTTCGGTGACAACATGAAGGGTGAGATCATCGCCAAAGGAAAAGTTGGAAGGTCAATTTCCCATGCAATCGATAATGTAATTTTAGTCGAGAATTTAAAACATAACTTACTTAGCATTTCTTAGTTCTGCGACAAAGGTAATTCTTTAAACTTTACTTCTGAAAAGTGCATTATTTCTAGGAGTGACACAGGAGACACTGTTCTCGAAGGAATCCGAAAAGGGAACACTTATGTTGTGGACCTCGACACTGTTCCCAAATCTAGTCTAACGTGTCTTAGTGTTATAGAAGACGACCTACTTCTTTGGCATAAACATCTAGGTCATGCTAGCTTTACTTTGATTAACTCTTAAGATCAAAAGACCTAGTAAGAGGATTGCCCTCTATAAAATTCCTAAAGGATGAAATTTGTGATCCTTATGCCAAAGGAAAACAAGTAAGGTCATCTTTTAAACCAAAGAATGTAGTGAACACCTGTAAACCACTTGAATTAATACTTATGAATCCGTGTGGACCGATGAGAATACAAAGCTGTAGTGGCAAAAGATATGTGTTTGTCATTGTTGATGATTATAGTAGATTTACATGGACTTTATTTTTAGTAAGCAAAGATGAAGCTTTTAATGAGTTTGTTTCTTTCGCTAACAAAATACAAAAATATACCAATAATTAACTTATTCACATAAGGTCAAATCATGGTAAAGAATTCGAAAATTCAAGTTTTATGAATTACTGCAATGAACATGGAATAAGTCATAATTCTTTTGCCATCTCTTAAACTCATTGCCTACAAACTTGTCAAGTTTGACAAAGATGGTAGTCAAATCCTTGAGACTTGCCATATCGTAATTCAAAGAAAACTGATGTTTTAGATTGTTGTAAAATGTTACTTTATTTATTAAATAAACAATAAAATAAAGTTACAAGTTTATAGAAGGAAGCAAATTACATATGGCAATCAAAAACCATGCTTATGTACACCACCGAGAACTCTAAGAAACCGGTCTTCAATCCCGAACCAAGTAACAAGAAGATTTTATTTGAACTTGATATTAATTCTAGGGGAGATACTCTTTCCTAAAACATCATTTCCTCCTTACTATGGTGCTTGGGAATAAACCGGAAATATGTTATGAGATACAAAGAATTACACTAAATTCCTAGCACACGGAATTTAGAATGATGTAAGGAAAAGTTAAATGGAAGAAGATACGGAAAATTACAATCGAGGATTGCAAGTTCTCAATGTAAAGTGCTCGAGAAGAAAAGAAATCAGAAATTGCATATCTAAAATAACCACACAAGCCTTCTATATTTATAGAATAGCTTACACCTTTTCACGAAGCAACATGTTACTCCATGAAATACAAGATTGGTTCACGAACTAATGTCGTCTTTCAATCAATCTATCTCAATATATCCGGTTAAAAGAACCAAATTTAACCGTTGGTAGTTACATTATAACTAGCAAACGGATAAACTAACTTTGCAACCTTGCATGGGATATTCTCAAATTAATTTATTCAAATTAATTATTTAATTTTAATTAATAGTAATTTCCGATGATCATTATACGCTCTAAATGACAACAAAGAAAAATCACTTACATTCACAAAGATGGCATAGAGGAATGAGCGAAAATGGAGGATAATTATGAGTTGAAAATGGAGAAAAACAATCCAAAATGAGTTTCCTGACTTTCCTCTATTTTAGTTACGAGTCACCTAGTTACGAGTCCCTTTATTACGAGTTCCCTCTGTTTTATGATAGTGTATTAGGGTTTTTTAAACTGGAGGATATCTAAACGAATTGGCTACTGCAAATCGATAAAGGTCCTTGATGATTAACTGAATGATGGACGGTAATTTGATGATCGTTGTTGGCCTCTTAAGGTTTTGATGATGACTTTACTTTTAAATAAACAAACATATTATTAGAGATTGTTTTGTAGGTACATATCCGATTTAATGAGAATCGTTGATGAAACCTATGACTTGATTCGTGGAAGATGTACATGTCTCAAATATCCAAGAAGTTGGACAATTGCTCTGGAAGACAGTTTACTGTTCCTAGAGTTGAAGTTCTGACGAAAGTTGTAGATGGAGACAGTGTGCTGTTCCTCATGATACAGGTCTGAAGAAGACATTGACTGGAAATTACGAAAATTAAGTTTTCTGTTTTTAGTTAATGTAAAAGGTTAAAATTTAATTAGTTGCTTAATTAAATTTATTTATTAATTGGCAAAATATTTTTAATTCGCCTAAAAACATGGAGAAAATCAATTCCTTGTTTATCTCCTATAAACTCGGAATTCAAGAGACTTGTTCTCTTCTTTGAATTGGTCTCCTATAATTTAGGATCTTCCTTAATCCATGATGTTTTAACCGTGCATGTGTACAGCAGTTATATTCCACTCCTACCTTTAACTAACTTTCCATTTTCTTTGGGAGTAAGTAAGTTATGGAGAACGTGGGATATGTGCAACTCGTGGAGAACATGGGCTGAGTGCACTGCTTGCTGTTCCCCTTATAAAAGAGGGAAATTACGGTTCAGTGGGTATGAATGAATGAATGGATGTTGCATTGAGAGTGTCCATCTAAGGGAGATTTAATTGAGAAAAATATTCTAAGTTTTGTTTTAAATGCCAATTAATTCATAATATTTTTCTTGAGCAACAATTTCATTTTGATCTTTATGAGAATTGGCCTTGTAAAGGGTAATTGAGTGTTTTGTTGTAATTAGACATATGGGAAGTCTAAGGGAATAGAGAATAGAAACGTGAGAAGAGAAAGAGAAGGAGAGAAGAGAAGAGAAGAGAAGTGGGCCTAAGTAGAGAAGCTTTGAGTAAAGCATTTAGAGAATTGAGAAGCTTCAAGTGAAGCAAACATTGTTTTGTGTAATTGTAACTAATTGCCTAAACATAGTGAGAATTTTGAAATCCCGGGGGGTCGTGGTTTTTCCTTCTTATTAGGCCAAGAAGGTTTCCACGTAAAATTCTTGTCTCCTTTTATTATTTTTCTTTTCGTTTTTAAGTTTAAGTTTTGTTCTTTACTTGATACAATTCCGCAAAAAGTTGAGCAAAAAATCTTAAACTAACAACACAACAATTCACCCCCCCTCTTGTTGCATTCGATCATCTATTAGCATTCCTACAATTGGTATCAGAGCCCTGTTCCTCATTTAATCAGGAAACCCTGAGAGCAGTATCCTGTTCCCTGGAAAGATGTTGAAGATGAACGAGCGCATGGAAGAGGGGTACTCCACACAAAGGCCACCCATGTTCGATGGGAAATTCTATACTTACTGGAAAAATAGAATGGAAATCTTCATAAAGGCCGAAAACTATCAAGTTTGGAGAGTCATTGAAATTGGAGACTTTGAGGTAACGACCATCAACTCCAACAATGAAGCTGTTCCAAAACCAATCACTGAATATGAAAAAGAAGATTTTCAAAAGATGGAAATGAACGCTCTTGCTATCAAGTTACTTCACTGTGGGCTTGGTCCAAATGAGCACAATCGAATTATGGGTTGCAAAACCGCTAAGCAGATTTGGGACCTGCTCGAAGTTACCCATGAAGGTACTAGTGAAGTAAAGAGATCCAAGATTGATTTGCTAATGTCCAAATATGAAAGATTCCTAATGGAACCTAGGGAAAACATTCAAGAAATGTTCACTAGGTTCACAAATATTACGAATGAGTTAGTCTCTCTTGGTAGAATCATTCCCGTTGATGAACAAGTAAGAAAAGTACTAAGGAGTCTTCCTCAAGACGAACGCTGGAGAGCAAAGGTAACAGCCATCCAGGAGTCCAAAGATTTCACCAAGTTTAATTTGGAAGAGCTGGCTGGTTCTCTCATTACCCATGAATTGCATTTTGGAACAGCTGACAGTTCCCGAAACAAAGGACTGGCTCTAGCAGCAGATGATAGCGATGAATCAGAAACTGGTGAAGAGGAAGCAGCACTGTTGGCTCGAAAATTCAAAAAATTCTTCAGGAACAGAAGATATGGAAATCAAAGAAATAACAAAGAGAAGGGAACACCGAACTTGAAGACAAACTTTGAATGCCATAAGTGTGGGAGCACTGAACACTTCATCAAGGATTGCCCTCAATGGAAAAATGAGAAGGGCAAGGGAAAAGCAAGAGAAGTTGGAAGACAATATAAGAAGGGAAACTTCAAAACTGATTTTAGAAAAGCAATGATAGCAGCTTGGGGAGATACGGAGAGCGAGGCTGAGACAGAAGCTCCAGTGGAAGAGGAAACAGCAAACCTATGCCTCATGGCATCTCATGAAGAATCCAAAGAAAAAGAGGTAATGTCTTCTGGTCCATCTCCTAAATATATGTCCAACATAAGTAAGAATAAACTAATCAAATTGCTTTTAGAGACACAAGAAAAGCTAGATGAAAAAACAGCTAAGTGTCTCCAAATTGAGAAAGATCTTAACTTAAGTGAAGATCATATCTCATATCTAAACTCCTTTAGAATCGATGTGCAAAGTAGATTTTTTGATTTGCTAGATAAGAATATCATTTTGAAAGAGCAGTTGGAGAAATTAAAACAGGAATTTATCACTCTTAATATTGAATTGAATCAAAGCAAATTGTTAGGATTAAAATCGGTTGAAAATGATAAAACCACTCATGAGTTTAGCACGGAAGTTCAAGGAATAAAATTAAAATTAGAATCAAGTGAAAAAGAAAATAAGTTCCTAAAAGATCAAATAAACTTAAGAGGAAAAGGGAAAATCAAAGAAATTCCCAAATGGATTCTAGATGCTAAAACCAAGAGTAAAGAAGGTCTAGGCTATATTAAGAATGATAAAAAGAAAAAGGTATACGTAAATCTCCCTAGTAGTAAAGTCTGTTCCTTCTGTGGTAAAAGTGGACACCTAAAACATCAATGTACAAAGAGGGAACAGCATGTCAAAGTAAATAAAAATTATGTCGAACGTATATGGATTAAGAAATGTGATTCAAATATTGTCGACAAGGAACCCAAGGATGAATGGGTTCCTGCACCTAACCACTAATTTGCTTTGCAGGTTCAAGTGAGGGGGAACAACTCATGGTATCTCGACAGTGGGTGTTCCAAGCACATGACGGGTGACAAATCTAAATTTCTCTCACTTGAAGCCTATGATGGGGGAACAGTAACCTTCGGTGACAACATGAAGGGTGAGATAATCGCCAAAGGAAAGGTTGGAAGGTCTAGTTCCCATGCCATTGATAATGTATTTTTAGTCGAGAATTTAAAACACAATTTGTTAAGTATTTCTCAATTTTGCGACAAAGGTAACTCTGTTAAGTTTACTTCTGAAAAATGCATAATTTCTAGGAACAGTACAGGAGACCCTGTGCTGGAGGGAATCAGAAAAGGGAACACCTATGTGGTGGACCTGGACACTGTTCCCAGAAACAGTCTAACGTGTTTAAGTGTTATTGAAGAAGACCCACTTCTTTGGCACAAGCGTCTAGGTCATGCTAGTTATTCATTGATTAACACTTTAAGATCAAAAGACCTAGTAAGAGGATTACCAGCAATAAAATTCCTCAAAAATGAAATTTGTGATCCTTGTGCTAAAGGAAAACAAGTGCGGTCATCCTTTAAATCAAAGAACGTTGTGACTACCACTAGACCATTAGAATTAATTCATATGGATTTATGTGGACCAATGAGAACACAAAGCCGTAGTGGAAGTAGATTCACTTGGACCTTATTTTTGGCAAGCAAAGATGAAGCTTTTGATGAGTTTGTTTCCTTTGCTAATAAAACACAAAAATCTACCAATAATCAAATTGTTCACATTAGGTCTGATCATGGAAAAGAATTTGAAAATTCAAACTTCATGAATTATTGCAATGAACATGGCATAAATCACAATTTTTCCGCACCTAGAACACCACAACAAAATGGTGTGGTAGAAAGGAAAAATAGGACTTTAGAAGAAATGGCAAGGACCATGTTGATTGCTAGTGGTCTACCTAGGAATTTTTGGGCAGAAGCCGTTAATACTGCATGCTATACATTGAATCGTGTACTAATTAGACCAATCACTTCAAAGACACCCTATGAATTGCTCAAAGGTGTTAAACCAAATATTTCCTATTTTCGTATATTTGGATGCAAATGTTTTGTTCATGTGAATGGAAAACGAAACATAGGTAAATTTGATGAAAGAAGTGATGAGGCAGTATTTCTCGGTTATTCATCACAAAGCAAAGCTTACAGAGTTTATAATAAGAGAACAATGTGTGTAGATGTAACACCCCGATATTTTCCCGATATTTTCTTCCCGATATATTTAATAATTCACTAGTAATATTATTTCTATATATATATTTTATTTATTATTGGGCTTGGTCATGAGATTTGCAATCCTTTTTGGCAATTAGAATTATTTGGGCCCAAACTTTTCCTTAAACCATCTTTTATTTTCAAAAAAAAAAAAGAAAATAGGAGGGACTCTTGGTGGAGCTTGTAACTCCCTTAGGGTAATGAAGGATCAAGGCATTAATCCCATATAATTAACCCTTCTTAATTCCTTAATCATTTTCATTTTGACATCCTTTCATTTCTAAAGTTTCCAAGGACAAAAAAAAAAAAAAAAAACATATCCTTCAAAATTCCTCCTAATCCACATTCCTAACTCCATTACATTTGATCATTAGGTGTTTTCCTTTACAATTGTAAGTGTAATTCTTAATCTATATTGATTCTTAAGTTTTAATTTAAAATTCTATGATTATTATATGTTTTATCTTATAATTCATGTTTAATTTAAGAATTTAAAATTTCATGTATGATTTTGGGATGTATTTTTCTATCTAAATTGATGAAGAATGTTTCTTTTTAGAGTTTTTAGATATGCATATATGTGAAGAATAGGATTGGTTTGTGTGATGGGTGATTTTGAAATTTATATATAAAAATGAATGTTCATGTAAAAAAAATGTGTGTGGTTAAAGAAATTATTGTTGAACAAAGAATTTAATCTCAAAGATACTTCATAAGAATTATATAAATTTGGTCATTGATATTTAATAGGCAATGTACCATTTGGAATTCATTTGTTGATGAAATTTTGGTGAATCCCGTAGGGTTAGAAAAATATTAAAAAAATCTGTTTTTGGAACATTTTTGCCTTTGAAATTAAGTTAAAAATACTTATACTATGTTATAAATTATGAAAATTGGTACCCGGGGGTTTTGACGCCTTCCGGACGCAACGGTGAAATTGGATTTTCAGTTTGACAATTTTAAGTTGAGTTTCTGGACAAATTGTATAGGCTGTCCGGTTTTGTGTATATACCATGTTATAGTAGGTGATGGATGTTCATGTTATGTGTAGTATTCTAGGTATGGATGTGATTGTATATGTGTGTTATGGATGATTTGAGGAAAATGTGTATGTGTGCTTATTTTCCGAATACGATTGAACCTTGTAGGAAGTCGATTCGTGACCGGGAATTGATTAAGACGCTTGTGAGTTGGTTATCTTGCTTAAGGTATGTACACGCAGCGTGGTTCGCATTAGTCCGATGTATCATATAATAATGATATACAAAAGTGAAGCATGGATATATAGTACGAATAATGTTATCTTTCGAATCAATAATTTTTATACATTGTTTTGATAAGCAGAGGTAGTATGACCTCACTAACTTTAAAGTGGACGTAGTATGACGTCAATTGGTGGAAAAGAATTACTCGCGGTATATGAGGGCATTATGAGCCACCGCGGGGGTATGCATACTTAACCATAGGCACCGAAGTAAGGCGAGTGTCTATGGTAGAGACTTGCTTAGGGGTTAGCTCCCCCTAATGTATTGTCTCACTTATGGAGTTTGGAGTGTACCGGCAGTATGGCTGGATAGTACAGCAGTATGGCTGACTAACCTTTACATGAAAATAATTATTCTTAATAAGTATGATCGAAGCGTAAGGTTCTGTGAATTGTCAACTAATAAATTAAAACCTTCTCTTATGTTATTATTTATTTGGTATGCGACGTTTGCTGATGTGTACTTTTGGTCTTAATGACCCTGCGATGATGTTGTTTCCTATCTGGGCAATGACTAGCAGTAAGTTAAGTTGCAGGTCTGGGGAGTGAGGATTGACCCTCGAAGAAATAAATCTTTAGAATATAGAAGTTTGATAAGAAATAAATCATTAGAATTTCTAGTTAAGTTTGAAGAACATTTGGTTTTCATGAGGCGATTTTCGTTCTCAAGTTGTAATAAGTAGATTTAACCTTTCGTTCTTATCCGCTGCTAAGAATTTCTTATTATCTAGTAGTTCTTAATAACGCTAATAGAACTCGATCCGCAAGCTTCCCTTAATTTCAAATCCGTTTTTAACTGCCTTCTAACATCCTGGTTTGACTCGGACGATATATACTTGTTTTTAAAAGGTCATCTTCTCTTTTCGTACGATCCGAGTTATTCCGAGATGTTACAGTAGAGGAGTCTGTTCACATAATCTTTGATGAAACTAACTTTTCAATAAGTGAACAGGAAACAATTAATATTAAAATAGGTCTTGCAAATTTGGAAGATGAAGATGAAGGAATCAAAGTGCAAGATCAAGGAACAGCAAGTGAACAGTCGATACAAGAAGAGGCAGAAGAAACTGACCAAGTTCAGGAACTGCCAGCACAACAGGACCAACAGACTGTTCCCAATCCAGCTATTCCCACAGATGAGCAAAATGATCCAGTAGTTGAACAGAATGTCAATCAAGTTGCTGAACAAGAACATGCTACTGTTCCTTCAAGAGAATTTGTGCCTAAACCTTGGAAGTATCAAAGATATCATCCTCTTGATTCAATTGTAAGTGATATAAATAAGGGAACACAAACTAGATCTCAATTGAGAAACTTTTTTGCACACTTTGCGTTCCTATCATCACTTGAACCTAAAAATCACGAGGAAGCTTTAAAGGATTCCGATTGGATAGTTGCCATGCAAGATGAATTAAATGAGTTTGAAAGAAATAAAGTGTGGCACTTGGAACCCAAACCGAAAAACAAGAAAGTTATTGGTTTGAAATGGGTATTTCGGAACAAGCTTGATGAGCATGGAATAATTGTTAGAAATAAAGCTAGACTTGTGGTTAAAGGTTATAATCAACAAGGAGGTATTGATTACACTGAGACTTTTGCTCCAGTAGCAAGGTTAGAGGCTATCCGAATCTTAATTTCTTTTGCTGCATTTATGAATTTTAAAATATATCAAATGGATGTGAAATGTGCTTTTTTAAATGGTTATCTTGATGAAGAAGTTTTTGTAGAACAACCTCCAGGTTTTGAGAATACCTCTTGTCTTGATCATGTTTACAAGCTTGACAAAGCCCTATATGGCTTGAAGCAAGCTCCTAGGCAATGGTACGAAAGACTTTCAAAGTTTTTGATTAAAAATAACTTTGTAAGAGGAAAAATCGACAAAACCTTGTTCTTTAAGAATAAAGGTTCTAATATCTTGGTTGTTCAAATTTATGTTGATGATATTATTTTTGGTGCTACTAATGACTTGTTATGTAAAGAATTTGCTAACCTTATGGGTACAGAATTTGAAATGAGCATGATGGGAGAATTAAATTTCTTTCTTGGTTTGCAAATTAAACAAACTGAAAATGGTATCTTTATTCATCAACAAAAACACATCAAAGAACTTCTTAAGAAATATGGACTAAATAATGCAAAAACCAATCATACACCTATGGCTACCAATGTTAGACTAGATGAAGACCTAAATGGAACTAACGTAGATCAAACAATGTATAGAGGCATGATAGGTTCTTTATTGTATCTAACTGCAAGTAGACCTGATATTTCTTTTAGTGTTGGTTTATGTGCTAGATTTCAATCAAGTCCTAAAGAATCACATCTCACGGCAGTAAAGAGAATTTTGAGATATTTGAAGGGAACAGACGACTTGTCCCTATTTTATCCTAAAAGTGATGTTTATGATTTAAAAGGTTTTAGTGATGCAGATTATGCAGGTGATCTTGTTAATAGAAAAAGTACATCAAGTATGGTACAATATCTTGGCTCATGTTTAGTTTCATGGAGTTCCAAGAAACAAAACACAGTTGCATTATCCACTGCAGAAGCTGAATACGTAGCAGCAGCAACTTGCTGTTCCCAAATGCTTTGGATAAAACAGCAACTTAGAGATTTTGGTATTAAAGTTGAATGCATTCCTATTTATTGTGATAATACTAGTGCCATATGTATATCTAAAGATCCAGTGCATCATTCACGTGCTAAACATATACATATTAGACATCATTTTCTTAAGGATAACGTAGAACACAAAAATATTGTACTGAAGCATGTTAACACAAATGAACAAGTTGCAGATATTCTGACCAAACCACTTCCTAGGGAACAATATGAAAAGATGAGATTGGAACTTGGTATGATCAAGCTCCACTAAAGTTAGTTGCATATATTTCCCAATTGAAGCATCATGAGAATGAAAAAGGTCAGGAATCAATCTCAAAATCTTGATTGAAAATCAATTATTGCATGGATCAAGTAAACACGTAATAAAGTTTGTACTATGAATGTTTTTACGTTTGCATGTTGTTAATTCAATCAGACCAAAGCAATATGTTCATTATTTTCTCCATAATATTTCATAATATCATAATATCATAATATATTGTTAATATTTCATAAAATCATAATTTTTTTTAAATTTCTTATTTCATATTTTATTCATATTTCACATTTTTTTTACGGCCAATAAAGAGATGGAATTGAGAGTTTTGGGAAAACGATTCTTCTTCACTCAAGTAATGCAAAGGCAATAAAGAGATGGGACTTGGAGGAGTAACCGTCACTTCAATCATTTAAAAACCCCTGCTTCATGTCATTACCCATTACCTTCCCAAACCTTCTCTCAATCTCACAAGAAACTGTCCTTCCTTCTCGCTCAAAACCTTCAAAAAATTCAAAAATGAAAACCCCCAAATCCTCTAAATCAGGCAAGAAAACTCCCAAATCCTGTATGCCCGATCAACCAAAACCACTAAGAGTAGTTCTTCCACCACCATTACTGCAGGATGCACCACCCACACCAACTGAAACCACACAAGAATCACCAAAACACTCCACTGAACCCACTAGTACCAAAAGAAAAATGTCAACAGGTGGTTCATCTTCTAGAGTAGTTAAGCGATCGAAGTATGTTGATCCAAACAGCGCAGAAGAAGTTTCAAAGGAGATGACTGTAGGGTTCGGGTTGGACAAATATTGGTATGATTCTACTAACTTTCCTAGATTGCATGACATTTTAAAGTTTCAAGAATGGGAATCATTGATGTCAAACTACAGTTGCAATTCGATTTTTCCAAACCTAATGAGAGAATTTATTGTAAATTTCTCTAATGATGGCGGTATGTGTTCTAGTGTTGTTAAAACTGTTAAAATTGAATTTAACAGCGCTTTATTAGGGGAATGGTTTAATGTTCCCAATGTTGGTTTCGATACATATCATATTGGGTCAAAGATTGCATTTTCTGGCATTAATGAACGAACAATTTTAAAATTTTTAGGAGTTGATCAACAGGAGAAGATCAGTCACAATGTTCTGTCCCCTATGCATAAATTGTTGTACAATGTTGATCGCAGATTTATCTTACCACGAAACTCAAAACGTAGTCAAGTGAGTTTGCGTGATGCCACCTTGATTTACTGCATGGAAAAACATATTAAAATAAATTTTCCTTCGTTGATGATCTCTCATTTATCAGACTGCATTGAAAAGAAAAGTTTCATTGGTTATGGAGGGTTGTTAACATGGATTTTTAGGAAGTTTGAGGTCTCATTGGAAGGGTTGGAGTTCCCAATGGGTCCCAATATGAAAATTGGTGCTAAATGTTTACAAAATTTGCGTTTAAAATTGAATGATGAGGGAGTATTGATGCATGAGGAGGTTGTAGAAGTTGAATCTGAAGAAGAAGGGGCTGAAGAGGTTGAAGAAGAAAAGGAGGAAGAGGAGAAAAAGGAGGAAAAGGAGAATGAGGAAGAAAAGGAACAAGATCCTGTTCCCTCTGAAAATACTGAAAAATCTGAGAAAGAGGAACAGGATGGAGCTGCAAGTAAGGGGGAAAAGGAAAAGAAAAAGGAAGCCTTGGATGAAAATGTCCCTCACAATCCCTGTAGTGATTCCAGTGATGAAGAGATTGTGTTGGCTATGAGGAAAAAGGCTAAGTCAATGCAAAGGAAGAGTAGGAGGTTGGCCTCGAAACGCAAGGCTACTTTGGTTGATGAAACACCATCTGACACCATCCCTGAGCCAACATCTGATGAACCTACCTCTCCCAAGCCAGCCAATTCACCACCACATCAAATTCCATCACCACCACCATCACCTATCCCATGTACACCACCACCACAATCACACACTTCACCCAATATTGCCTGTACTAACTTTGACTCTATTCCTGCAGTTTCCTTACATTCCATTCTTTCCAAGCTCCTTGATCTACAGTCTCAATTCATTGCATTTCAGGATGAAACTCGTGTCTCGCTTGCTTCTATTGTGGATCAGCTAAACCAAATGGAACAACGCCTTGGTGCCAAGCTGGACACAGTGGAGGTGCAGACTGAGTACATTGATGAAGAAGAGACTGACCCTTGATCCCTCTGCTCAAAAATTTAATGATTTGTTGGCTGTATTACTTAACAAACAATTTTTCTTTTTGCCTTGTACCATCTGGGGTACATGGTTGTTGTAACTTTGAACAATTGCTACTTTTCTTTGTTTTTATTTTCTATGGTCTGTGAAAATTAACTCTATGCAGGTTTAATCATTGTTAATAGCACTTGCTTTTATTATTGTTGTTTGTTGTTTTCATCACTAACAAATCTATATGGTTTGTGCTGAGATTTGATAACTCCCAATTCTTTTTGATTGATGTCAAAAGGGGGAAGATTATGCACAAACTTAACAGGAGCAGTGAATACACAGTTACATATCTTGTTGATTTATATTGATTCTTATGAATGATCTTATGAATGATATGTGTGCTGCTGTGTTTATGCTAGTTTAGTGATCATCTGTGTTGCTAAATTTGTTGAAGTTCTCATGAATCCTCATGAATATTTGATTCTGTGAAAATACTTAATAAGTTATGTTTATTATTATTAGGTTTATTATAGTTTTATTATGTTAGTTTTATTTTATTTATGTTAATTTATTCAGTCTATTTTCGTTTAACTTAGTTTATTTCATTTAAGTTTTAAGTTAATTAATTTTGAAAACTTTTGAAAAATATTTGATATTTTAGAGTAAACTGTTTGTTTATGAATGCTTGGTAAATTATATTCTAACAAGTTGATTTGCTAAGTTAATTAGAGTTACTTTAATCTCTAGTATGCTCTATGAATTTTGTTTTACTCTATTTCACTTAAGTTTGTTTATAAAGTTTGCCATCATCAAAAAGGGGGAATTTGTTGGCCTCTTAAGGTTTTGATGATGACTTTACTTTTAAATAAACAAACATATTATTAGAGATTGTTTTGTAGGTACATATCCGATTTAATGAGAATCGTTGATGAAACCTATGACTTGATTCGTGGAAGATGTACATGTCTCAAATATCCAAGAAGTTGGACAATTGCTCTGGAAGACAGTTTACTGTTCCTAGAGTTGAAGTTCTGACGAAAGTTGTAGATGGAGACAGTGTGCTGTTCCTCATGATACAGGTCTGAAGAAGACATTGACTGGAAATTACGAAAATTAAGTTTTCTGTTTTTAGTTAATGTAAAAGGTTAAAATTTAATTAGTTGCTTAATTAAATTTATTTATTAATTGGCAAAATATTTTTAATTCGCCTAAAAACATGGAGAAAATCAATTCCTTGTTTATCTCCTATAAACT
This sequence comes from Amaranthus tricolor, assembly GCF_026212465.1. Lineage (NCBI taxonomy): Eukaryota > Viridiplantae > Streptophyta > Magnoliopsida > Caryophyllales > Amaranthaceae > Amaranthus > Amaranthus tricolor. Next base: position 9,878,503 of record NC_080053.1, read on the forward strand.
CGGAATTCAAGAGACTTGTTCTCTTCTTTGAATTGGTCTCCTATAATTTAGGATCTTCCTTAACCCATGATGTTTTAACCGTGCATGTGTACAGCAGTTATATTCCACTACTACCTTTAACTAACTTTCCATTTTCTTTGGGAGTAAGTAAGTTATGGAGAACGTGGGATATGTGCAACTCGTGGAGAACATGGGCTGAGTGCACTGCTTGCTGTTCCCCTTATAAAAGAGGGAAATTACGGTTCAGTGGGTATGAATGAATGAATGGATGTTGCATTGAGAGTGTCCATCTAAGGGAGATTTAATTGAGAAAAATATTCTAAGTTTTGTTTTAAATGCCAATTAATTCATAATATTTTTCTTGAGCAACAATTTCATTTTGATCTTTATGAGAATTGGCCTTATAAAGGGTAATTGAGTGTTTTGTTGTAATTAGACTTATGGGAAGTCTAAGGGAATAGAGAATAGAAACGTGAGAAGAGAAAGAGAAGGAGAGAAGAGAAGAGAAGAGAAGTGGGCCTAAGTAGAGAAGCTTTGAGTAAAGCATTTAGAGAATTGAGAAGCTTCAAGTGAAGCAAACATTGTTTTGTGTAATTGTAACTAATTGCCTAAACATAGTGAGAATTTTGAAATCCCGGGGGGTCGTGGTTTTTCCTTCTTATTAGGCCAAGAAGGTTTCCACGTAAAATTCTTGTCTCCTTTTATTATTTTTCTTTTCGTTTTTAAGTTTAAGTTTTGTTCTTTACTTGATACAATTCCGCAAAAAGTTGAGCAAAAAATCTTAAACTAACAACACAACAATTCACCCCCCCTCTTGTTGCATTCGATCATCTATTAGCATTCCTACAATCGTGCTGGCTGGTGATAATCAATAGATGCTTAGGCCTTAGGGTTTTTTGACTGATGTAGATGGTTGAAGAATAATGGGAGAGATGAGGGAGATGACTGCTGCGGGTTGAATTTAGGAAAAATAAGGAGCTGGTTTAAGGTTTTTTTAGTTGATACTGCCATAGTGCTATGTGGCTTTAATTAAGTATTTCGTATCTATTAAAAATGATAAATTGCCCGATTCCACCGATTTCACCCAATTCTAGGGATTCCATGAGCAATTTGCTGAGTTTCTATGATTCAACTCGTTGGGCGTAGCTGGAATCATAAAATTGTACGATTTTACGATTTTGATTGCAATTTTAATAACATTTCCACAAGTGGAAAGTTATCAGAGGAAAGGGCAATATTTTGGAAGAAGATGAAAGGGTTTTGTACGTAGAGGCTCGTGAAATTCTAATTTTTGCTTCAAAGTTTATTTTATTTATTTTAGTTGTGTTTAGCCATTCTTACTAGTTTGACCAATTTGATCACTTTTATATTTTTAATTGTCGCGCTTATTAGTGTGGCTTAATTGATTATATATTTTTAAAATTGATCTTTAACAAATCCTATTAGTGTGGCTAAATTTTAAAAAATTTTAGCATTATTTAATTGACTTGTAGCCATGCTTATAAGTGACATTATTACTCTCACACTTAATAAGCGCTCTTAAAATGAAGAAGTGAGTCTAATAGTAAAAAAGTCTGCCACACATAAATAATGTGCCTAAATAAGTGTAGCCACTTGCCGTAATTTTCATAGTGTTTGTGGCTTATATTAAGTTGGACTAATTATGGTTAAACGTAGCAATAATAATAGGTGTTTTCCTTTGCATGAGCATACCAAACAATAAATAACAACCATTGTCCTTACCCATACCTTTCTTTGAAGTTACCTTTCCATTTTATTTCCGCTTTTTATACCAAAGATCCTCTAAGAGTATGGTGTTGTAGTTTATACCTCTTTGTAAATTTCAATCAATCTTAAGTATTTTGTGAAAGAAATATCAGAAAGGAAAAATAACTGAACGTAAAGTTTCCGAGTGAGGTATACATCGTTACAAACAAATTTTCACGGAACTCTACTTTAGTGATAATAGAATAAGTTAATTTATGACATGATGACATTATTATTAAGTTAATTTATGATTTTCTGAAAATTCAAATAACAAGGGTAGACGAGTTGTAGATCTGCATTTCAGTGTTATATACAGTTGTGTCAAACCCTCAAAATTTGTTTTTTTTACTTCACCGAATATTTTTTCACGCAAGTCAATTGAATGATTTGTATCTAGAGTTAATATAACAAAAAATTATAAAAATACACGATAAGACTATTAAAATCCTACATAACTATGTTTATTTTTTCGTATAATAGTTAAAATATACAAAGTTACTATAAAATGATGAATGGTGAAAAATTGATTCAGGTTGAAGTAAAAAAGCGGAGCAAGTATGTAAACTCAAACTAGCTTCTACCTATGTTTACACTTGCTTCTGTGTCATAGTAACAATTTGACATGCCTTTTTACTTTAAAAGAAAATATTTATTTATAACTATCACTAAAACAAAATATGATGACATCATCACTATTAAATATTACTTAAATAACACAACCTTAATAAAATTTTCCCTCCCAAAACTCAATAATAATGTCATTATTATTATGACTAAACTCAATAATAATGTCATTATTATTATGACTAATATTTATATTTTTGATTTTATTACTTTATAACTATAATCGTAGGAAAGACCTTAGTAAATAACGATTATTTGTGGGTTAATAAATTACTCTTATGTGATACAAACTGTAATAGGGTGAGAGTTTTATTATTTTAATTTATCTTTTTTTATTTTATTTATTTTAATATTATTCTTTTTGTCTTTTTGTTATAATTTACAAATTACGATTATTGATTATGAATTTTTGATGAATATAATATTATACATATTACTTGATTTTATACTTTTTTGTCACATCACAAATGTATTAGCAAACTATATATGTTATTTTTTTCAATTACTTTTAAAATCATATCAATTTTATAAATTAAATGATTATTATTTTAGTATATTGGATATTTGAGATGCTTAAAAAATAATATACTTTTTGATTTATAGTATTGATTACTTAAATGCAATGCTTCATTTTAATATGATTTAATTTGTGACTATCTTTATACAAATCACTCAAATTTTTATGAATTACTTTTTGTTTAAACTTTTATAGAATAATTTTATATAAATATTTAAGTTAAATTGATTTGATGTGTGTTATCAAAAGTTGTAATACTTCATATAAATTAAAGTAGCATAAATTGATGTTATTTTTTTACTCATAATTTTGTAATGTATAACAATTTGGCTTTTTATTCAAAATAAATAAATAGAAGTATAAATATAATTATATTAAATATATAATCAAATTCTTTTGTTTTTTGGTTGTGATTTATTTGTCTATCAACTAAATTTCCACAATTACCTACATGCACAATGCAAAATATGATACAAATCAAACAATATATGTAATGTATACAATTATTCAGAGTGAAATGAGATATAACTATAATGTAAAATTTATTTCTTAAGTTTTAATTTTTTAAACGATATAAATATGTCGAAATATTTAATAAACGGACACTATTTAGTGTAATATAAAGCAATAATAACCCCCAATAATCTATTATCAAAAACTATGAAATATTTAAGATTTGAAAAACTTTAAACTTTAAAGTTTAAAGTGATGCGCACATTCATCACATTAATTAAAAAATTTATCTTCTAAAATTGAGACAAAATTTGGTAAAGAAGAGTGTTAAGTAGATACAATGAGTGTTATTAATGGAGAAGGGTAATATTATAAATGACATAAAAAGAAACAAAATGAAATGAACACTACCATAAAAGTAAATGTTTCATATAAGTAAGACGGACTTGAATAAACACTAGTTGGTACGTAGAAGTCTTATTTCTTTGGTTTATTTTCAGTATTCTGCGGTTGTGCAGTATTAATAGCAACCCTAGCAACATCCGCAGCATCAACTTCAGCTTTCTTCTTGGAGTACAAAACAGTATAACCAATTATAGCTGAAATAGCAAAACCTGCAATAGTCATACTCGTATAACTAAAAGGGAGGCGACGACGCTGGTGAAGAACTTCACCAGGGGCTCGGCCGTGTCCGGGAGGTCGCTGTGATGCTTCAACACCAGCCGCCTTCACATGTTCAGGATTCATTTTGTGAGTATCAGCTGTTTTTCTCCAAGATTGATCACCACTACCTTTGTTGGTTTCATCTATCTTTACTTTTCCTTTGTCTAGATCTGGTCCACCCCAAGACATGATGATTATGACAAAATGGTTTTTTGGATCTTCGATTTTTTTTTTTCTCTAGTTTTTCTTTGTGTTTACGGATTTGCATGTAATGGTTAACATGTTTTGTAGGGTTGTAACACGTTAGAGCTTAAAAGGTGAAAGAATTACCAAGTGGCGAATCTAGATGTCACATGGTGACTGACGAGAAGACATGGTTTGTTGCACTAATGCCACCTGCAGCGCTGTTGTTGTTTGAGGGTGTTATCACCGCCGTCGACTAGATATAATTTATTCTCCTATGTCTTTTCTAAGTAGATGAGTTATTACGTGGTTAACACTACTAAATGGAAATTATATTAATTTATAATATAAATTTTTATGATATATATTATTGCATTTTCAACGTGATAAAAATTTGATGATAAAAAATAAAAAAATTGTTCATAATTTTTCATTATCACCTAACACCATATGTTTATATGGTAATTTATTAATGAATTTTGTGAAGAAAAAAAAATTGTTGTAGGAGAATAAGTATGACCATTAAATTTGTCAAGAGATATTTCTACCAAAATTATACTAATTTTCTATTTTCATTACAATTATTTAATATGATTACTAAACATGTCATTAGTGTTTTTTAAAAAGTAATTAAATTATCATCATCGTCAACAACTCAATATTCTGTTTGAAAATAACGTTTGGGTGAGAATGCCAGAGGAATGCGGAATGTTGTTAATATTAGAGTTATAGAGAATATAGAGTTGAATAAACTCAATTATTATTGAATGTAAAAGCCTATATTTATAGTAGAAGCTATAGCGTCCAAAATTTTAATATCTCTAATTGTGATGCGAAATGTTGTTAATATTAGAGTTATAATTAAAATACTACTCTCTGCGTTTCCTTTTAAATGACCCATTTGGTTTGGGCACGAGCAAACGCTCAAATACTACCCTTTATATCTCTAATTGTGCGTAGTTTAAAATTTTAAAAACTAAATATTAATAAACCTTATGTTGGAACGAATCAAACAAAATCTCATTTGTCTATACTTTAACTTATAGATAAAGAATAAAATACAAATTAAAAGTGAATGATAAAAGTGTTGAAAAACCAAATAGGACGTTTGAAAGGAGTATCTTCCTAAATTAACAATATCACAACTTAAGTAAAATGGAAACAAAATTAGAATTAGTATCACAAAATAATTACAATAATATTTTTCTATGTAAACACAGATTACTTATATATAATATATACTTAACAAAAGAACTATATACCCGTAAAAGGGACGGTGAAAGAGAAAGTCCAATCTTGGAATAGTATAAACACATGTGGTGCTTGAAGTTATCACGTCCAATTTCTTCATTTGGTTGAGAGGATGAGGGAATTGTAATGATTTAGATGAAATAGGAGATGTTATAATTATCCATAATCTTTGAAGAGAAACAAGTGTAATAAGGGAGAAGAAAACGCCAAGCAGAGAACATGTTGTGTTGGTGACATATAAATATAAAAGTGAAATTATAGTAAAAGATAAATACCAAGTAAAAGAAGATTTGTGAGTCAGAAATATGGGTAGAGGAGGAAAATAAGAATAGGTGAAGGTGAGAAAATATTAAAGAGAAGTGGATATGTAGTTATAAAATGAATTAGTCAATAAGTCCAGAAAGGGAGGAATGAAAATAGAAAGCACGGTAAAGAGAAGAGAGAGATACAGTTAAATCCAAAATATCAGGGGTAAGATAGAGTTGAATGAGTTTTTTTTTTTGACAAAGAAAGGACAAGTTGTATAGATGAAGATGAAAAAGCCATGGTGGATAAGTTTTTTTTTTGACAAAGAAAAATAATTTTATTAATCCAAATAAAGCAAAATAGTACAAAGACAAGCCTAAGAAGAAGACCTAGAGGAGATTAAACATTCTCTAAGAGACGTCTATACCAAGGTGGCCAAGATTAGAGAAAGTGGGGTACAAACTCAAGATACGAAGCTTGATTTCAAGCTTAACGGTTTTAACAAGAACAGAGGGAAGAGCTACTTTGGAAAGCCAAATACAATCGTTTCTAGATCTCCAAATATGGCATATAAGACTATACATAGCAGAGATGGCTATCTTACGCATAAACTTAGGAAGCTTTCGATTGCTTGGGTTAGTACGTAAGGATCTAATTTGCACCCCAAGCCATGAACTGAGATAAGTGATGCATAATTGACTCTATCTGCATTCATAGAACAAGTGCACCATAATTTCAATGGCATCACAACAGAATGGACATGAATCAACATCAAGTACACCAAGATATTTCAAATGATACCTGCTTTTAAGCTTGTTAAGCATTAGAAGATTTATGATGGATGAGTTGTATACATAAAAGATTAGAAGATTTAATATTTTTGTGAGGGAAAAATTGGCCATTAAAATAACCCATTGGAGCAAAAAATGGAGAATCACTAAGAAAGATGAAGATGGGAAGTAAAAATTTTTGATTAGGATCAACTTGTTCTTCATACCATATTAGAGTTATAGAGAATGTAGAAAGAGATTGAACAGTGGTAGATCCTGTGTTTAGAGTCCCATGGGACACCAACAAAGGACGAAATTTAGATAAAGTTCTGTTTGTAAAATAAACAACTAAAATGTTTTTTTATATCGGCAAAATGACATGTAGAAGCGCAATTATCCTAAGCCAAAGTCAAAGTAATATAAAGCCATCAATTAACATCATCCTCACGTCAAATAATGGTAACACAAAAGATTAATGAAGTTCAATTAATGTCATCCTCAAATATTGAAGTCCAAAATAGTTTTTTTATTATTTATATTTGAATGTTTGGTTTGACAAAAATTAAGACAAAAAATACTTTTGCATTCTATTATAAGCATTTTTCAGGAATGTTGAAAGAAAATCAATCTTTCTTTACGCTCTTATTTCCAACATTTCCATTCCTTTATTTTAAACTTGATTGCTTTCTAGTACTAACTATATTTTCTAAGACAAATATTTACCAACAAACAAACACGCTTCAAATTAATTGAATAAATTTAAATACCCATATTTTTGTCATTGATGTTAGATATTTACCAAGAAACCAAACACGCTTCAAAAGTCTAATTCACAGAAAAAGTGTGTTCAGTTTATGTTTCCATACAAAAATTTCCAAAATAAAATATTAAGCATACAAGAATTAAAACATAGGAATAACATAAATTTGTAAACAGATCAAAGGAAGTAATAAAATAGATCAACAAAAAATAAAACTAGCAACATTTTTGTTAATGATAAAAGAAGAAATGAACCAAACACGTTCGTATTTTTCTTGTTTTAGGATTGGCGGCGGCAGCAGTAGTGGCAGGGGCCGAGACCGATAAGTTGAATGGCTGGGGCCGCGGCGATGGCTGGCTAAGTTTTAGGGTTTAGGGTTTTTGTTATTTAAGCAAGAGAAAGGAGAATGGGCAGAAATTAGAATATTATTTTGTACATGTCACGCGTATTTCTTCCCTTATTCCCCTGATTTTCAAATTAACTTTTTTTAAAAACAAAACTCCCTGGGGCACATTCCAAGGGATGCCCTAATATAGATCCGCCCATGAGATCGAATATTAGATAATTGGAGTTGTGGAGAGCAGAAACAAACTCAATTATTATTGAATGTAAAGTCTATATCTCTAGTACAAGTGATCGATTCTCTAACGTGAGATGTAAGAGGACTAACACCTTGGTGTCGTTACTTCCAAAACGTTGATCACTTTTACCCAATTTCACCAAAATACAAAGGTTTAGTGGCAAGAAGAGATCGAATCCACAGGGAGGAGGTCTTATGCTTAAGCTATATTAGAGGCAAGAGGGGGTTGTTTTTAGATTTTGTTTTGGTCGGTGTTTTCTATCAAGAAAACTAGTGCAATAATGGATTAAAGCAAATAAGATAAAGCTAAGACATGGGGAGTCCACTCATCGTCCTGTAAGAGGTCACACATACGATGAAACATAGTGATTAAAATGAGCATAGAAATGAATGAAGCTAGCTCTAATGTGTCACCTCAGCTTCTTGGCCTTGGGATTTAAACGTATCAAACTAGCTGGAGTGTGGGCTTCTTGGCCTTGAAGTCAACTAATCCATAAGTCTCATTTTAAATCATAACTCATGAAAATGCAACTAACACGATGTAAATGCAAGGCTACGAAAAACATCATCAAATACACACCTTCTCGGGTTAGTAAGTGACCAATTATGGTTTCAAGCTTCTTCGCTTCTTAACCATCAACAAGAGAATGATAACCAAGCTCATCATCAAGTAAAATTACAAAATCAACTAAGTTTAGCAAAGTGTAGGGCACTTGCACTCCTTCTTGGGATAACTCATGAGCCAAACTCAACTAAACTAGCAAACATTCAAGCTCAATAATCTAAACTCAAGCACATTCACGACACTACATATTGATGAGAACTCATATCAACAAGGATTGATAGACTACTTATATCAACAATGTGCATCTTCTTTTCTAGGGAGCCCATTTGCTAAGAACTCCACAGTTAAGCGTGCTTGGTGGGGAGCAATCTTAGGATGGGTGACCTCCTGGGAAATGTTCCCGGGTGCGCACGAGTGAGGCCAAAGTGTGCTGGAAAGACTTGTGTTGGTTTGTGATATCAGAGAAGTCCGAGGGGCCGGGGTGTTTCAAATGGTATCAGAGCAACCCTACGACCGTGGCTGATATTGTTCAGTGCACCTAGCGGGGGAAAAGATCCTGAAGTTACGGTCCAACGAGGACGTTGTATTCTTAAGTGGAGGTGAGTGTAATACCTCAGATTTAGCTTGAAAAAGGATTGATAGACTACTCATATCAACAAGGTGCATCTTCTTTTCTAGGGAGCCCATTTGCTAAGAACTCCACAGTTAAGCGTGCTTGGTAGGGAGCAATCCTAGGATGGGTGACCTCCTGGGAAGTGTTCTCAAGTGCCCACGAGTGAGGCCAAAGTGCACTGGAAAGACTTGTGTTGGTTTGTGGGGCCAGTCTACAGTCTCCATGAGTAGTTACCAGTAGTCCGAGGGGCCGAGGTGTTATAGTTTAGTAAAGTGTAGGGCACTTGCACTCCTTCTTGGGATAACTCATGAGCCAAACTCAACTAAACTAGCAAACATTCAAGCTCAATAATCTAAACTCAAGCACATTCACTCACTTACATGTTGATGAGCTACATTACCCCCATGCCCTAGCTTTCAGAGGATACTGACTGATAAATCTCAACTACCTTGAACGAGCACCCTAAGTGCTCGAACGAACACTATGATCCAGTAGCTTCTATTTGCTGAAATGCATTTGACTTTAACGAGCACTATACTACAAGGCACGAAGCTCTTGGATGGTAGGAATAGGTTCCACACTTCACCAAAAGATAAGATGGGTCACTCTTGCTATCGAGTCATGTCTCTGAGGCGAGGAACCTACACAAATGAGCAAAGTTGGGGAGGGGGAATGGAGGCAAACAAAGACAAAAGGGGAAATGCAATAGTATGCACCTAAATGAACTAAAATGTACCAGAATACAACTAAAACTAATCAAGTCAAAACATGAGCAATAAACTGGCGAAATAGGGGTAGAAATGAAAGTATATGCGAGAAATAGACTCAATGACTACCCGATGAGTGATATAAAACTCACTCATCAACTTGCCTCAAGCTAGCATATTGCTTGTCCCCAACCAATCTATTAAAAATCAAGATGGGGAGTTTCAAGGGTCACTTAGGGGACAATGTACACCAAGGTTGCCAAACCTTCTTAAGACACTAGAACCGCGAAAAGCTAGACCAAAACAAGTGGAAGCGAAGTAGTCTCAAGCCAATAGGCGAAACAAGGAGAACTAAGCTTAACCAATCGTGTCACTCTCTTCCCCTAAGCTTAGCACGATCGCACTTATAACCCTCACTTTAGTCAATGAGCTTACATACTCTCTCAAGGGAAACATAGGTGCCGTGTAATGAGCACAAAAGGAGCATTCAAGACTCGATTCAAATGGACAAATCAAATTTGGCATTGCACAAGATCTAACATGCTCACATTAAGACTAGAAATAGACTATGAGGACTTTTTGGGTTATTTGTAGCTATGGCTAGGGTGGGGATCAATTTTAGTCAAATTTTTTGGTGTTTCATCTAGCCAGTTAAGAACAAAAATAAATCTTAACACCCACAATGTAAGCACCCTTTTCCTTTTTTAGCAAAAAAGGACATCCACAAATAAAGGAATTAATGATTATTTTCTTTCTTCTTTTCATTTTTCTCTTTCTCCACTTTTTCTTCTTTTTTAAATATATAAATATCAACAAACAAGGTAAATAAGAGGAGAAAATAATCTACCAGAGATGGATAGCTAAGAAGGAGAATATACAAACTAATAACTAACAACAAATTACCAAAAACATGTACAAGGTGAATTAAAAACAATAAAGATTAATAACATAAAGTTGAAAAGTAAAGAGCTTTCCAATATATATATATATATATATATATATATATATATATATATATATATATATATATATATATATATATATATATATATATATATATATATATATATATATATATATATATATATATATATATATATATATATATATATATATATATATATGTATACACTCCCTCCTATTCAGCTTATGTGTCCCATATCCTTTTATGGTCAAGTCACCTTAATTGTCCCATTTCTATTTTTTGTATGAGTTTTTGACTTTTATGCCTTTAGTAGCTTTATCCTATTTTCAATTATACCCTCCATTACCCATACTAATTTTCCTCCCTTACATTAACCCATAATACCATTCTCTTTCCTACCCTTAGGGTCCCACTTTTGACTCTCCTTAAAATTCGCGAAAAGTCAAATGGGACTCCTAAGGTGAATAGGAGGGAGTATTATTTTTTTGTTTTTTCTTTTTTTTTTTTGAAATAAAAGAAATGGAAATGGAAAGCTTAATCTTCACTAAACTGAAACAATTGATAGATACAAAAGAGAAAATAAAAGACACTAAAAGGAAACTACAAAGGGTGCATGCATGTAATCCCGAAACATAATATAAAGCCAACCCACACGACATGCTTCACTAGGACTAATGTTATTGCACGTACCTAAAAGGCCATAAGGTTTGTACTGCGGGAACGAAAACACTAACGTAATTGGGCAAATTAGGCTCAAAGGGGTAAAGAAAAAGGGAAAATATTAATACACGCACCTAAAAGAACCAGAAAAGTCTAAAGAAAGAAATGCCTCATTTTATTCTATTCAAGTCACAGTTCTTGCAAGTAAAGAGAGTGCAATGCTAAGAAGATAAGCCATGGAGGATAACACACATGAATAGAAAGTGGCAAAACAAGGTCACTAAAGCAACAGGGCAAAATCACTTACGGGGTCAAAATGTCACAAGGTGAAGGCTAATAAAGGGAGGATTATTGCAACTAGAAGTTTGGTTTTGCAAGTTCAAGCGACTTTTAGATCAAGTCAACATGGGGCCACACCCCAGCACAAGCCTTTCTAGACTATTAAGAATTCTTGGGTGAAAAGCAAACTTTGAAACCACGACACACAAAGTCCACATATCATCATCGAGACGACTCAAGACACAATGACTTAGTAGTATGCATGTTAACAAACAAAAACAAATGAAATCTTTTTGTATTTTTTTTTAATTGTTGAGCATCAAAAACATAAAAAAATTGACTGAGTGCAACTATATGAGATGACAAAAACTACATGCCTAACTAATTAGGGAAAGAAGGAGAAGGGGGATTTGTCAATTTGGATTCAAGGGGTTTGGATTATCAATGGGAAAGAACAAGAGAAAACCACACAATTCCATCAAAGATAGGCACTTGAAAGGGTACAACAATAAGCACAAGATACTACTCATCATTATAGCAAACCTCAACAATCAAACTCAATTAAGCACACCACTGCCGACTATGTGAGAACATATGACATCGCATTAGGAAACAAAGGATGACCATCCACAAAAGATATCATTGCTTAAGAAAGAGGAGGGACAAGCGGCCACTAGGTCAAAGACTTGACAAAGCCTACAAAGCATAATACGACCAAGAGCACAAAGAGGCAACGAGCACACAAAGAACAACTACCAATAATAACTACCAACCCAATGAGAAAAAAAAATAATCAGCAACCGTCAATCTAGATGACTAAGAGTATGCTCCTTCCCTTTCAAAGATAATGACTATAAGATGCACGCTTCCAAGCTTAGAATATGTTCCGTTCCCGGAGCATGCAATTGGTGATAGGGGGCGGTAAAAAGGCAACTACTTGTTGTCTGAGCTAACATCCATAGCACCGGAAGGTCCGAGTTTATCCATATTGTATGGGGGCATAGAAATGGTGGTGTTGTAGCCAGCCCACTGAGGTGAGGGCTCAACATCGGTGTATGGTGTCTAATTGTATTTTAGGCGGTTGTGGTAGTTTTCGAGGGTGGGAACTGGACTAGCCCCCCAATGTGTGACTTGGTCAAATGGGGTAACCCTCTTATGGTACCCAAGAGGGGTAACTCTTCCATAAAATGGAGGGATGTTGGGTTCAATGCTGGGATGAGACCCCCTAGTACTCAATAATCATACCCCCACATCATTCGGCCGAGTAGGCCAACAGGGGTATGTGGGCTGTCGGTTGAACCACACGGACAGTGGGCATTCTTGGTAAGGCATAAATACGTCGTAGTTGGTGTGCCATAGTGACATCCCTACTCTCGCGCTCACTAAAGTAAGAGCGGAGAGAGGATATGTCAAAGGCATCTCGGGCATGCTCGCCAACATTAAGTGCCTGATGTGCAATATAGACTGGAGACTTAGGCCTCTCTTCCTCATGTGCTTAAACCCCTCCTCTTCAGGCTCTATGGTTCTAGGGATAAAGAGGGGGTTCTTCACCTGCCGCAAAAGATTGGTTTCTGGTACATTGGGCAGGTGGCAATAGGGTCGATCAAAAACTTTATAAACTGGTCCCCTCTTGTTACATTCACCATGTGATAGGTCTGCAAGAGCGGGATGTTCAGAAGGGTGTCGTTATCGACATAACACAAATAATCCAAAGACTCTGACGGGCAAAGGGTATGGGCGAAAAAAGTGATCATCCCGCCAATAAGAATTTTTGCAAGCTTGTCCCTGTCTCTTAAAGTAATGAATTCATGTATAAGTGCTTCTGCCAAATTAATGGGATTATGGGTCTTTTTCTCATTAAGGCACAGGAAGAGAAGTTTCATATCCTTCTTTATGACATTCCTTAACTCAGATCTCCCATATATGGCGAATATCCAAATTTTTTGACGTATCGAACGGCGAGGCGGATTATCTTTGATGTTTTTTCTTTTCTAAGCTAGAAGGGAGTGTGGTTGGTTAAACGCAACCAAACATCCTGGTCATGGAAACCATTGAATGGGTCATCATCGTCGTCATTGGTCGTTCGTGCAAGGGGGCTATTGGGTTCAAAACCCCAAGCCCTCTTTAATTCTTCGTAGGACACACGGAAGGAACGACCAAAAAGAAGGATTTGCTTTATAAATAAAGCCGTTAGGGCCATCCCACCCTAGCTTTGAGGCTAGCAGGTCAACGTTGCGAGTGATTCCTAACTCTACAGTGGTTTCTCTACATACAAACTTGGTCGAGACTAATTCCTTATTAGTAAGGTAGAAGAATCTATGTCCTTCTTCCTTGCTTCTAAGCTTGATACCATAACTCTTCCATGGGTAACTAGAAGAGAAAGCGGTGCTAGGGTGCAAGGTTTTTAAGGATTCTTTAGGTGCCATTTTTTAGGTTCCATGGTAAGAGACTGAAAAATCAATCAATTATACACAATTTGGTCCTCAAAAAAGGTCTTACACCTAAACTTAGATAATAAAATCAAGCAACCTCACAAAAGGCAAACCCTAGGTCTCAACTAAACTACTTTTCCACACTAATCAACCAAATTAATCCTAAAAGTTGGTGGGTAGCAAGATTCAACAAGAGATGCACCAAATTCACTCTTAATATGCAAATGAGTACAAAAAGTCACAAATATTCACCAAATTTAAACAAATGAATGATTAAGCATGAAAGAAAAACGTAAGAGAAGAAAAATTAGGGTTTAGAAATTATACCACAATTTCGGATTTATAATCCAAGGGATGCAATGTTTACTTCTTTTGCTTGATTTTGATTGTTATTGATGAAACATGGACCCCAAGACCAATGAATTTCATGACCAAGCTTTATGGGGGAGAATGAGATTAAGGAAAAATAGAGCACTTTGGTGTGAGAATGTAGAAAACCAGATGGAGATAAAGAATTTTAGGTCTCGCTACAAAAATTTGAGTGAGAATTTAGGGTTTGTGGGTGTGAGAATGAGAGAGGAGGATGAGGAATTAGGGTTTAGTGAGAAGGGGGAGGGAATGACGTGGGTGAATGAAAAGAGGAATGGGGCTGCTGCTTTTTTTATGAAATCAGAAACAAGTGCTGTACATAGTGCTCGCTCGAGCGTTTGATCCGCTCGTTCGAGCTCTTATAACTTATTACTGCTAATTTGAAATGCAGATTAGAATGCCTGTTGTACTGGGTGCTCGTTCGAGCACATTGCTATTTTGCTTCTATACCCATTCCGATTCAAAAGAGCAAGATTAAAATGTTACTTGTACAAGATGCTTGTTCAACCGTCTAATGTGCTCGTTCGAGCATTTGTGACCAGCTGCTTCTGTTTTGCTTCTGACCTTTTTGCCCTCAATGCATCAAATTCCTTGGATTTTCAACTTCATTCCTTAAACGAGGCAGGCAGACAAGAAACATTTTATTTATTTACACACTCCTATTTATTTCTCTTTTCTATAAGAACATACATACATACATATATATATATATATATATATATATATATATATATATATATATATATATATATTTATATATATATATATATATATATATATATATATATATATATATATATATATATATTGTATATATAAATATATATATATATATATATATATATATATATATATATATATATATATATATATATATAGATATATATATATATATATATATATATATATATATATATATATATATATATATATATATATATATATATATATACATAAATATATATATATATATATATATATATATATATATATATATATATATATATATATATATGTGTGTATATATATATATATATATATATATATATATATATACACACACATATATATATATATATATATATATATATATATATATATATATATATATATACACACACACACATATATATATATATATATATATATATATATATATATATATATATATGTATATATATATATATATGTATATATATATATATGTATATATATATATATATATATATATATATATATATATATATATATATATATATATATATATATATATATATATATATATATATATATATGTGCATGGTTTGTGTAATGCCTTGGCTAGAGTACGTTTAAGAGAGGAAATCGAGGAAACGGGTATCAAAATAGTAGAGCACGGGGCAGTGGCGTCAATGATGGAGGTGACATCTAATTTGTTTGAGGAGATAAGGATGAAACAGACTGAAGATATACATCTGATTGAGAAGGCTTACCTAGTGGCAAAAACACCTGACCCACATTTTAGCAAACATGAGGATGGCAGTTTGCGATACGATGATAGATGGTGCGTGCCTAACAACTCAGACTTACGTACTCGCATTCTTAAAAAGGCGCATAATTCATTTTTTTCCATACATCCGGGCACTGACAAGTTGTACCAACACCTCAAGAGAACGTTTTGGTTGCATGGTATGAAAAAGGATGTTGCTAATTTCGTTGCGAATAGCCTGACTTACCAGAAGGTCAAGATAGATCATCGGCGACCTCAAGGTTTTCTTCACCCATTGCCGATACCTGAGTGGAAATGAGAATCGAAATCTATGGATTTTGTGTGTGGGCTACCGAGGACCACGAAGGGCAATAATATGATCTGGGTCATAGTTGATCGACTGACCAAATCGGCGCATTTCGTTCCGATGAAGGATACTTGGAACAAGCATCAGTTGGCTTTAGCTTATCGACAGTAAGTGGTGAGACATCACAGAGTTCCACAAGACATAGTTTCAGATAGAGATGTTAGGTTTTTGTCTAATTTTTGGCAAAAGCTACAGGATTCTTTGGGTACTGAATTGAGAATGAGCACAGCGATTCACCCAGCTACAGACGGACAGACAGAGCGGACTATAAAGACACTTGAGGATATGCTACGAGCTTATTTCTTAGATTTTGGTGGTTCATGGGACGATAAGTTGGATATGATAGAGTTCTCGTACAATAACAGTTATCATTCGAGTATCGGGATGACAACATTTGAGGCACTTTATGGTCGTAGTTGTCGTAGCCTTGTATGTTGGGATGATAGTTCGGATACGGTAGCTGTGGGACCGCCTTTGATTCAGGAGATGATCGAGCAAGTTCAGTATATACGCAAGAGGATGAAAGTAGTTCAGGATAGGCAAAAGAATTATGAAAATCAACGATGTCGACCTCTTGAATTTCAAGTTGGAGATAAAGTCTTTCTTTGAGTTTCACCAACTAAAGCTGAGATGAGGATTGGGAAGAAGGGTAAGCTCAGTTCAAGATTCATTGGACCTTATGAGATCCTTGAGCGCATAGGCGAGGTAGCGTATCGACTTGCGTTACCTACGTCTATTGATCGAGTGCATGATGTGTTTCATGTATCCTAGCTGAGACAGTGCATCAGGGATGATTCACACGTTCTTCAGCCCGAACAGTTGACCTTGGATGACACGTTCTTCAGATCCTAGATAGGAAGACGCGTGATACACGTCGGGGTAGTGTAGCGCTTGTGAATGTGCTATGGTCTAATCATGTTACCGAAAAAGCCACGTAGAAGGCAGAGGATGCCATGAGACGTGATTATCCCTGGTTGTTTGCTCAGGTAGTTCTATGTTTATCGCTTTATAGCTATTTCATCTCCTTAGTCTTAGTGAGTTAAGTTCGAGGACGAACGTCATTCTAAGTTGGGTAGATTCATAAGATTTTGGAATAATATTAAGTTTTAACGATGCTTAGCCTTAAAATTTTGGTTAGTTCACATAGTTAGTACGAGTAATATGAATTGCGTGACATAGCTTTACGATATGTATGTTAGCTAGATATTTGAATATATGCTTGAGACTTAGTTTAACTTCGAGGACGAAGTTCATTTCAAGTTGGGTAGAATGTAACATTTGGGAAATTAATATTTTAAGACGAGTAAGTTTAAGATAATTATCAGTGCTAGAATGATCTTAAATACACATGACATAAAATATTCTCAATTTAATTTCTCTTTTTTTCCTTTTCTTTTAAATTAAAAAAAAATAAATAAATAAAATAATAATAAAAAGAATAATAGAAACCAGTTTCACGCATTCTACTATTCATTATCATCTTCAACACAAAAAAAAAAATCAAACCCTTCTTTGCCTTCTCAAAACCTTCGAAACCCATGCCTCTCATCCCGTCATTCCTTGTCTTCGATTTTCAAAGAAAAACATAGCTCTACCCATCTTCTTCATTTGATTTCGAAGCAACAATGTCCTAAACCATCTGATTTAGCTCCTGGTTCTTCAAGAAAAGTAGTCCTTCGCTTGATAATTTTGAAAAGTAACGAACTAAAGCTAATCTGGTATAATCTACTCGATTCTTTCTTTGATTTTCGACACATTATTTCAGCATTACCTTTAGCTTTTCTCTGATTTTGAGCCACCATAAGTGTAAATGCAGCCGAAATCTTACTCCCCTGACTTGAATTCTGTCGATTTGGGGAAGGATTGAGTGAGTTTTGGTCATGTTGATTAGACATCAAATCCAAGCCGAAAATAAAGCATTGAACCTGAATTTTTTTTCCGTTTCTTGCAGCTGCAAATAAAAGGTAGTCGTTCTTGATTTCTTTCCTTGTTTTTCCTTAACAATTATGCTCTTATTCATGTACTTTCCCTTGTATAATCTTTCATTCATGTGTTAAACCCTAAATGTTGTTGAATCTTGGAATGTATATGAGTTAATTAGATGAGTTATTAAATTGAAAATTCATGGAAAATGTGTTATTAGTGAGTTATGTGATGATGAGAATTTAAGTGTGGGCTATGATTTTAGTAGTAGATTATTTGAATGATTTAATGTTGGTTAGTTCAGTGTTCTTGGATATAATATTAACCTTTTCAAATTATGGTAATGGTTAAATGTTGATTGATTGGTTGTCATTGAAGGTATCTAGGGTTCGCGTGGAAATTATTAGTTGAATGGATAAACTAGCTAAATCTTTCTTTTAGATAGTTTGTTAATCTTGTTTAGTTTCTTGGTTTTGAGTTTAGATGAACATGGAAGTGTTTGAATTGGAATACAAAGGGAATTGTGGAGACATATAATCTTTACAAGAATATAAGCTAGACAAAAGCAAGATTATTTATTTTGATGATGTTGAGGGTTGGAGTTAGGACTTGCACAATCTCTAAAATGAGAAATATTAGAATAGAAGATGGAACGAAGATGCATGCTTAGGATGAGATGCAATGAGCTATATGAACCTAGTTGTAGTATCGTATGCTTTGTTGTGACGCTATATTTGTTATGCTTCAGAAGGAGAAATTATCGAGGAGCCCTTCTAGTAATCACGGAGTACCAGACTTAGCTTCTTGAAGCGTTCTTTTTGGTGAGTAGTAGCAGTCCCTTAAAGGGTCTGGCCAGACTACATTCTTGAAAATAAATTTTTTACTAAAGCTCTTTTGAAATTGGAAACTATTGAGACAAATGTAGTTGTGAATGCTTATGTTGATATTATGATATGGTCAATGGATCGAACTTGCGAGCTTTTCATTGACGAATATTGTTCCCTACTCCTTCTTTTTGAAGCGAATTGACTTTCAGATATTGACTAACTTCACCCGAGAACGACATAGCTTTAGAGCTATGGGGCACCTCTCAAACTAGATTTCCTATGCGCACATAGATCTAGGAAACTGATGTTGCTTTTAAACCTATGATTTGAATTACTGTGTTTTGTTGTTTTGGATTGTTACTTCTCATTCAGTTTAATCTGACCTTCTGTTGTTTCCAACTTTTAGTTTGTCTACAGATCGGAACCAGTGGGGAAAAAATGGATTAGCGGAGGTGATTAAAGGTTCCAAGGATGTATATTGAGCTTAGCACTTAGGAATTTGTAGTTTTGTATTAGGACTTTGGATAAATGTAAATTTGATTTGGCTGTGTTGGTTATATCGGACTTGTAGAGAATTGTATGACTATTATCCTTTGCTTTAGTTAGATGTTTGTTTTGAGATATAGCTGAGTTAGTTACATTACAGAGCTGGTGATCCCTTTACTCAAGTTTTGGAAGTGTGATTTCAGTTTCTTGGGAAATGAACCCCGTGATGACCCTGTTTACTCAGTCAACGGTAAGTCGGGTTGTTATAAGTGTTTCTAGTAATTACTTTCTATTTGTTGTTCATGGACTCGAATAATTGTTTGTAATAGAATTTAAGCGTATATGGAATGTATTATATATTTGTAAAATACTTTGATGACTTACAAAAGGTTCAAATGTAACAAATCAAAGAGATGTTTTTGAGACCCGTTAAGGACCCATTAAGGACCCTAGACCCATCAGATTCGAAGGGTCTTGGTCTGGGTCTAAAAATTTAGACTGTTATGGTCCGGATCCAGGTATAGATCTACAAAAAATAAAAGAGTCTAGGTCCAGATCTGGCTTGACACGCCCCATGACCATTGCTAATTATAATTGTATTCAATTTGGAGTTGGATGTCGGGTTGAATCGGGTCGAGTGGAGTCCGTCAAGTCGAGTCAGAGTCGGGTCAAGTCGAAGTCGGAGTGAGATAGGAGTATTCAGTTTTTTAACGAGGTTCAACTCCAATTCTTCTCTGAATCGAATTCGTACTATATAATCGAATCTAAAGTTAAATATTAGTTTTCTCGAACTCAAATCGGATTAAGTTCCTCGGTTTAAATCGAATCAAGAACGAATTGAAATTGAATTACCATCCTAAGCTATAGCCTAGGATGACAAATATTTATCCCTCCAAATTGTGTAAACCCACTAAAGATGTAAGATGTTACGACTTACCAGGGTGTTCTTCTTTCTCAATCAATGTATAGGAGAGTTATGCGTTTCGTTCTTATTTCTTGGCTTTACATTTCCTTTTTTCTTGTATTAATTTAATTAATTTAATTTAATGGAAATCGAGGACATTAAACTCGGCAATTAAGAGTAAACCGTTTCAATATTTCAACCGTTACATTAAAGGACAAAAAAGGGGCCGACTTCATATTTCACCTGCGTTTCAGTAAAGCTGTCCCACCATGTCTGTCTAACGGCTAGTTTCCACCATTTGTCCTGTATATAAATACCACCATGTCTTCATCCTTCTCATCACCATCACAACTCACAAATTCAGAATCCAAAGCTTTTCTCAGCTAATTTCAAACCCTCAATTGCCAATCTACTACACTTATTTTGAGAAATATCAATCAAATGGGATTTTCATCTAAATTTATCTCTGTTTCTTTGGTTGTGGCCTTTGCACTCTTGTTTAGCTTCACCGACGCAAGAGATCATCTTGTAGGAGGTAAACCTGAGTGTTGGAAAGTTCCATCCACCGAATCTGATGATTTTCTTAACAAATGGGCTCAAAAAACCAGGTTTCAAATCGGTGATAGTTTAGGTAAGCTTCCTGAAATCTTGTTTTAGTTTGTGCAAAAGGTTATTACTACTTCTATTTACTTGCATTATTTTAGTTGATTTATTGTATACAAATTTCGTATTTAGTTTTTATTTTTAAAAATTTACATTTACAGTATACAATAAAATGTGTACTTCCAAAAACCCCAAATTTGTGTATAAACATTGAATTTTCCTTTAAAAAATTGATATTGGTGTTTGTCAATCTTTGAATAGTATGATTACTCGAATATGGTTTTATTTGACATTTGTGGATAAAAGGTTATGCTTGGATTTTTTTATTCTACTTTTGGAGCTAAATTTCTTAATTGGGTCTGTTTTTTCTTGCAAAATATTCACCAATCCGAGTGGTTTCCGAATTGGCAATCTGAAAAACATACATGTTTGCCGGAAAAGATAAACATCTGGGTATCTTTAATTTGAATAATACAAGGAAAGACCCTTCCACTTTTCATTTTAGAGTTTAAAATCACATGTAATTTCTTATGAATTCAGAAAAATTTGTGTTTTTTGTTCCTTGAGAAGCTGAAATCTCTAGTTTTATATGTATTTTGATGACAGTATGGAAGTACGACAGCAAGAAAGACTCCGTATTACAAGTAACAAGAGAGGCATACTTGAGCTGCAATACCAGTAATCCAATAGCAGCACACAAAGAAGATGAAACCAAGATTGAGTTAACCAAATCAGGCCCATATTACTTCATCAGCGGAACACAAGCCTATTGTGAGAAAGGAGAAAAGCTCATTGTTGTTGTAATGGCTGCCAGAAACAGGCCTTCTGGTGCAGTTTCACCAGCTATTGCACCTTCTCCAGATTCTGAATTTGGGGCTCCGGCAGTTGCTCCTACTAGTGCTGCTTCTGGCCTTAAAGGAGGTCTCAATCTCATTGTAGCTGTTGCCGTTTTAGCTGGGTTTTTTATGATATAGAATATAGAATAATAATAGAAATGAGGTTTTGTGGGATCTTTCTAGTTTATTATACAAAAATTATATCTAGGTAAGTTGTTTTACTTCAAGGAAAAATCTTTGGATTTTCCTATTTTATGTTTCTGGGCAGCGGTTTTTATGTATTTGTTCATTGAGGTGATAATTAATTTATTCTTTATTTGTTAAATACACCTTCCATTTCAATATCTTCTCAAATAACATAGTTAAATTTTGACTATAATTTCTCATTATTGATGCATATGGAAAAAATATGTATTGAAATTTTGATAAATTTATTTAATATTTTCTAAATATTTTTTTTTAAAAATTTTTACAAAAATTACAATTAAAAGTATTTAACTTTTAAATTTGTATTTGAGAATGAGAAAAAAAAGTGAATAATGGCTTCTATCTTCGCCTTTTTTCGATTAATTTCTTAGTATATTTGATGGTGTGAAACACTAAATTAAGATGTTACACAGTAAACTTTAATTGTACACAATAATATATCACCCTGAAATGCGCTGGCAACCGGCAAGTGTTATTGATTTTTTATTGAAAATTGAAAAAATTACAAAGAACAATATAATTTTTCATTAATTTTTCAACAATAGTTTTGATTCACTATTAATAATCTTAACTTCAGGGTCACCTATCTAAGAACATTGTTATTAAAATGGTGATCGGTCTTTACAAGTTAACTAGGATTACACCCGTGTCATGCACTGTTAGGATTCATACTTTTATTTTTTTACAGATTGTTTGGGTAAACATGTGGGACCTTTGACACAATCTTAGCAAAGTCCTCGTATAAAACATTTTTCCACTTCTCGGATATGTTTGATACTAATATTAAGCATTAGCAAATCACAAATTCTTAGTTGAGACGGTCTCTACAAAAGATCTCTCCTATATGAGCCGACCCATATTTTAAATTTAAAAAAATTATAAAAAAAGGACAATAATTTTTTTTATTTAAAATGGTATTAACTAAATATAGGATTTAGATTGGGCTTTTAAGAGCTGTCTTTACAAAAGACGGTCTTTCAAGAGAGGACCTCTTAGCAAATTGGTATCAAATCTAATTATTATAAAGTTTAATAAAATTCAAAGTGCTAATGAATATGATGTTATCATAGTGATACGCTTGAATAGATATTATGATTAAATATTCTCTCATAAAAATCTTCAAATATACTATATAATGTTGTTACATATGTGTTTTTTTATGTAATACATAGTAAAAGGGTATCTTTGATGATTTTGTTGTGAATTTAGAACATAGGATAGGATTTAATGAGTTACTCTCAATGTATTACCCTAATATTATTTTTCAAACTTTTCACCTTCTATAATAAACTCTTACTTTATAGTGCATTGCATTAGAGAATATATAACGAGAGGGGTTAAAAAATAATTACCTAATATTAATTAGTCTTACATTATTGATGAGTTAGAATAGACATTATTAATATTAATGATTCCTATTAACATTAATATGAATTTGTGATGTTTACAATTGCAATTACAACCACTTCAAACCTAAAATGTGCATTCTAAGTGTGAGAGATGGCACAATGTGCTTGTAAAATGCATTGTAAAGAGACATTTGTTATAAATTGTTTATAAATTAATAAATTGTATGATTGATATAAAAAAATAAAATAAAAAGTTAAAAATATTAAAAATTAAAAGTTGAATTGAAAAAATAAACTTACTTTGATTTCACTTTTATTTTTTTTTTCTAATTTTTCAATTTTTTTATAAGTTTTAATATTTTACTTTTTATTTTTTTATTTTTTTATACAAAATGACTTGTTGTAAGGTAAGAGGTGCATTCTTAGCAAACACCTCATATAGTTCGGATTGTTCAAATTTAATCAAAAGTTGAGGATTATTGTATAAAAGTTAGTAAAAAATATTGTACCATTTAGGTTAATTTTTTATTAAAATTTATATTTACTATCTACCCAATGCTCATGGTGGGTAGAATTTTCATATCCTCGTCTACCTAACTTGATACATGTGTGCAGAGTCATTCGAACCCATATACGATCATCCTTCATTATAAATTCATTTGTATGTCTAATTCTACCTAAAACATAAATGGTTAATAAAATAAAATCAAAATTTACAGCTACTAGTGGTGTTCATTGGGGTCAATTCCCATTTGAGCTCTTTTGTTCCCCTGTTTAATAAAGGATTTTTTAAGAGTCAGGTTAAAAATGAATCGTTCCAAAAAAAGCTCTTTTACAGTTAAAATGTAGTGGGCTATAAAAGGTCTTAATAAGGACTAAAAATGAGCCTATATAAATAGGAAAAGGGCTATATTGATTCATTATGAAGAATGAATACAGGTGAGGGAATATACTAAAGGGAAGGTTTGAATAATATGACAACTTTTCAACTTTTTTCTGGTAACAAGTCATGGCCTTGGCGAGGAAAGTCAAGATTTGGAAACTAAAAACAGAAGCTATGTTGTGGAATAAATTTGTGACTTCTTTTTGAGCAAAGATAAAAACATAATATAAAGACATGAAAATAAATTACACAATGATGTAAAGAGTTTAGTCCTTTAAAAAACACTTAATCTCTATCTTCGAACTTTTTCGTATCTCTTAAGATTTTGGAAAATACTCTTTATTACTTTTTGGCTTAGATTTCTAGATACAAGCTTTAAAAGAAGGTCACACTTATCTTTTAACAACTCCCGGTAACCACAATGCTACCAAACTA
Organism: Amaranthus tricolor; assembly: GCF_026212465.1. Classification (NCBI taxonomy): domain Eukaryota; kingdom Viridiplantae; phylum Streptophyta; class Magnoliopsida; order Caryophyllales; family Amaranthaceae; genus Amaranthus; species Amaranthus tricolor. The sequence continues at coordinate 9,903,155 of NC_080053.1, forward strand.
CAAACTCTAATCCTCGTGAACTAACGATATTTCTTTCACTTTTCTTTCATACATAGAATCGAATATTACAATTTATGAATAAGAAATTACTCTAATGAAAATACAGGTTAACCTAAGAAGGTTAACTTGAATCTAAAGCTTTCGAGTGATTCTTGAAGAAGATTTCTTTGAGACTTGAAAAACTTTTAGCAATGCATGTTTAGAGTGTATTCAATGGAGTTGATTGGCTTGTCTTTTATCTTTTTAATTTTCAGATTATATAACCATTGAAGCTTCGAATCCTTTACCGTAACTTTCCTTCATTGACTCAGTCGAGGCCTTGCAATTGCTACTATATCTTTATATTAAAATAAACTTTCTTCCAACTAAACTTGTTAGAATATAAGCATACATAGCTGTAAGAAATCAAAATATTACCTTAGAATAAATACAATACTTGCATAGAATAATACATTCAGATTTTATGCAATTAAATATTAATTATCTTTTATCTATGGCAACTTTAGGAAATAAAATCAATTTAATATCTTGTCATATATTTGAGATCTTACCAAAATATAATATATAGGAATGATAACTTTTGAGATATTTCAGTAGTTGTTGGAATGTACTCGATTAAGGCAACAAAAATGTTTGCTAATAATATAGCAACCAACGACTATATTATAAGATCATACGGAGTTGCGTTTTTCATACAAACCACATAGAAATAATAGCATGTATATTATCAGTAGTAAGCAACCAATATTGTCTTCCATCATAATGCATAACGCGATGGATCGATCAAAGGGGTCAAGTCAACAATCTCCTCCTTGATGGAAGATAAGATATAAACATATTTTTAAAGATCAAGGTTCTAAAACATATAACATATTTTGAAAGATCATTGCTTTAAGTATATAGACATATTTCAAAGGAAAAATTACAAGAAATTACCTAATGTATGTCACTTTTTGCAAAAACATACTTAATCTGTGTAAAAAACTACCTTGTATCATATGTTGCTTTGTAAAACACTACCACTTAACAGATTTTTAAGTTGACCGTTAAATTGGATGGTTGACCATCATGTACTAGGTTTGTGACCCATTTAATTGAGCTCATATTTAACAGTTTTCTGCTTTTCACCTACTTTTTCCCATTCACTCTATATCTCGCAACACTCTTCTTCTCACACTGACACACTCATAGAAGGCACACTCAAAGCACAGACCCTTCTTTGCATTTAATCTTTCTTTCTACAATAAGTAAATAGATATCATTTATGGGTAAATATAACTGATTATAAAACTTAATTGGTTGCTCTAAACCGACTTTTAGTTCAACAAGTAAAGTGCCACAAACTCACTCAATTACATTCCAGCAACTTCAAGCACCTGTCAACTTTTCCAACTCCAGTGCCCATCAAATACAACATTATCAAAGGGAGGTAGAAAGAAGTCATGTACGGTAGGAAGAAGAAAACATGGAGTAAGATTTGTTGCACCGTGAGTGATTTCAACTCTACATTCAGCTATCAATGGTTGATTGTAATTTTTTAAGTTTAATAATTGACACCAAGTTCAGGTTTTGATCTTTTTATTGTTAATTTGAGGGTTTAACATTTGTGGGTCTTGTGAGAAATTCTTTTGATTCAATTACTTAGGGTTTGCAGTTGAATTATGTTAGTTGAATCAACACAATTCAACTAAAAACCCTAAGTAATTGAACTCTTCTAGCTCATCAAATAGTATTGTTTCTCATATACTCATAATGAACAATTTAAAGAATTTGACTAAATCCCAACTTCCTCCAGATAAAGTTGAGAACTTTAATCCAAATAATATAAATTATGTTCTTCCACACAATTCAAGCCTATGAATTAATTCTCATAAATCCCCACGATCTCTCAAGTTCCATTGATTCAAGTTGAAAGGTTTAAGATTACTAACACTAAAACTGATCCAATTACACCCAAAATTCTTTCATTTTCATCAACTAAAGTTGAAAACTTTAATGAACCAAAAACCCAGAATGAAAATCAAAGTATTATCGTTCTTCCCTAAATTTCTCCAAAAGTTTCCTCAAGTTCTACTAAATTAGGAGGTGAGAAAGAAGAAAAAAAAGGGTGAAATTTATGCTGGAGTATTAGATTCTGCTCCATCTTTGTCCAAGAAACCAAATAATAGTAGTTCAAACGACATTGTTTTGAAGGACACAAGACACAGGGCAAAAATTTGGTCGAATCATTGGTTGGTTGTGATTTCTATGATGGGGAATAGGTCACATGCCAGGTATGTGATGGTCAACCATCCAACTGAACGGTCAACAAATGGAATCTATTATTACAAAAAACATGTCATATAAGGTAGCTTTTTACAAAAAAACTTAGATTACATAGTTTTTTGCAAAAAGTGATATGCATTAGGTAGCTTCTTGTAAGTTTTTCCTAATTTGAAAGATCAAGGTTCTCAAAACCTCAAGACTTTTAAAATATCATGCAAAACAGATTTGTTTAAACATATAACATGTTAAGGCTGTCAAGGCCTCAAAAGATCAAATTATTTCAAGTTCAGGGCCTTAATTTTACAAAATTGTATGAGTAACAAAAGCAGGCACAAAACCAAAAATATGTTAGACGTAGCATATTATAAGTAAAAGTTACCAGAGGTTATCTGCTGCTGTCTTAGTCTTTTCTCCCCCTTTGTCTTTCGATCCAGGGAAGGAGAGAGCAAATGTTAGATCAAAGTTTTCTTTTTCGAACAAAAAAAAAACAAAACTGTTAAGACCTTACAACCATATTGAATTTTTTTTTAATCATCGCATAGGAGGGGGTGGGGCAAGTCAACAAGAAGAGTGGGCGACTTGGATAGGGGTACGCTCATCTTCTTCAAGTTCTTGACCAGCAGGGCCTTGAGATGGAGTTTTACCCTCTTCTTCTTCTTCTTCTTCTCCTCCTCCTCCTCCTCCTCCTCCTTCCGTTCCTTCTTTTATTCCTTCTTTTCCACCTCCTCCTCCTTCTTTTCTTCCTCAGCTCCTACTCTAGAAGGGTCACTTGCAGCACCAACTACCTCACTCAAACTCAAATTTTGTATAGTGAACGTAGTTGTGCTTGAATGCTTTGATGTGCTAATTAAATCTAGCCTTAGCCAACATGCTGAGAAGCCCTATTCTACATAAATCTCATTTACTTCTTGACATAAACACTTTAAATTTTCATTGGTGAAGGGTAGGGGATTACAGGTCATAACCTTAAACGTCCATGCATCACCATCCATAGTAATCCCTAAGTTCTTTAAGGCCTTTTCATCAAAAAGTCCAACAATTAACCTTTTTCTTTCCCTCATCCTTTAATTTTATATCAAGCTGAGCAAGAATTAAGGGGAAAAGGTTAGAAAAAGGGAGTAGAGAATCTTTCTTGCTTGTTATGGTCGTGTGCATAGAGGTGATATTGATGATGGGAATGTCGCGATCTACCTCATGCATGATATTGTCCACGATGGATAAGGTGGATTGAAGAACATGGTCAGTGGTGGTGCTCCGAAGGTGTTTCGCGATTATAAAAGTCACGCCATTTAGAATTATGTTTAGTATCTACAAACCATGATTCATTCATAGTAGAGGAATAAGCCTTACTAATCCGTGGTTGGGAATCATTGGACGAAGAGCATTCGTTGTCAGACCCAGATGGTGCAGGGATGAATCAACGTTATACGCCTTAATCTTTCTCATTTTATAGGTTCATTGTAACGGTGTTTTATCTTTAGATGCCGATGTTTTCCTTTTGAGGAGGGGGGGGTGCATTGTTGTTAATAGTTGAAGGATTAGATGAAGAAGAAAAAAATTTTTTTGTGGGTAGTTAAAGTTTTTGGTGGGTAGTGGTGAAATAAGAAAGCTACATGGGTAGGGTTAAATAAGGGATGAGGTTGACGATTTGGGTATTATTATGGAACGGTTATGAGAGGAAAATATTTGGTTAGGGATTCTTAATGCATAAGAAAGATATTTATATTCCAAAAAGCAGAAACTTTCCAAAGAGTTAAATAAACAATTTTATTTTTCTTAATATGGCTAGAAAATAAATTAAAAATAAATTGGTTGTAATTTTGAAATTTTGAAACTAAATATTGAAAAGATATGGTCCAAAAATATCTAGAAATATGTTTTGATCAATATTTTGATTAGTAACATAAATTCTTTAAAAACTTATTACTTTAGCCCAGTTGTCAGTTCTTTGACAATTAGTGTCAAGGCCTCGAAAACATAAGGCTGATCACATGCAACACATAAAAGCAAACAAAATTAAATCAGATGCTCCCCCTAAGTTTGAGCACCCTTGTTTAACATACCTAATTCACGTACGAGGTAGTTGAATCTATCTATGGGCAATGGCTTGTCTAAATATCCACGACTTAAGTTGGAACAAAGCCAGTTGTGATGTCCTTCTTATTGTAATGATCTCGTATAAAATGATGTCTTACATCAATATGCTTTGTAAGTTAGTATTGAACTGGTTTCTTTGTTATTAAGATAGCACTTTTATTGTCACTTTTGATTAGATCTTCCTTGTAGTCCAATCCCAGATTGATGAATAGTTGAAACATTTATAGGATTTGAGCACAATTAGCACCCCTGGTTATGTATTCGGCTTATGATGTTAGGGGTGCTAATTGCTGAATTGTTTCTTTGATTATCAAGAAATAAGATAGGATCCAAGAAATCAACAATTCCCTTTAGTGCTCGTTTTATCACCTTTATAACATGCAAAATCAGAATCTGAATATCCAACTATCAAGAAATCACTTTTATTGGGATACCAAAGACTACGGTGTCAATTCCCGTTTAGATATCTAAATATTCTCTTTAGCGTTATGAGGTGATATTCTGTAAAATTAGCTTGAAAATGAGCATAAACACCAACATTAAACATAATATCAAGTATACTAACTGTGAAATAATTAATGAGTCGATAATAACTTGATATAACTTTTGATCTATAGACTTATTATCAAGGTCTTGATCAAGTGAGCATGAAGAACTCATGGGAGTCTTTGAGGGCTTAGAATAATCCAAGTTATACTTCTTGAATAGGTCTCTTACAGATTTTCCTTGATTAATAAATATGGCTTCTTTCTCTTGTTTGATTTGTAATCCTTGGGAAAATATTAATTCTCCTATCATGCTCATCTCAAATTCTTTAGTCATAAGATCGGAAAATTCCTTACTAAGAGAAACGTTAGTAGCACCAAATTAATAAAACATCATCGACATAAATTTGAACAATTAACATATCAGTATCTTGAGTTTTAATTAAGAGTGTCTTTTCTATGAAACCTCTTTTAAAACCATTTTCCATCAAAAAGTTAAAAAGTCTTTCATACTAAGCTCTATGAGCTTGCTTTAAACTATAAAGAGCTTTCTCTAAAATAAAAATATGATTAGGAAACTTTTCATTTTCAAAACCAGGAGCTCGATCTATATATACTTCTTCGTTGAGATAATCATTTAGGAAAGCACATTTAACATTTATTTGATAAGGTTTTATATGCATGAAACAAACAAAAGCTAACATAATTCTAATAGCTTTTAATCTAGCAACAGGTGCAAAGGTATCTTCATAATTAGTACCTTCTTGTTGATTGTAATCTTCCGTAATAAGTCTAGATTTGTTATGAACTACCTTACCATTTTCATCATATTCATTGCAAAACACCCATTTGGTTCTAGTGATTGTCCGATCATTAGGTTTAGGAACCAATGTCCATACCTTGGTTCGACATCTGATCTAGTTTGAACACCACTTTGAGGATCTGTGATGATATTCTCCAATGGATTAGAAGACACTTGTTTGAACTTTCTTTTCATGAACAAAGGAGATGTTGTTTGTTGAAGTTTGATAAGTGTAGTATTTTTACACTTATTGTGTAGGTTTACAGAGAACTTCATTTACTATTTTAAGATTAAAAGTGGTCGAGATTTAGTAATTGAGTTTATTTAACGTTGTATGCCTTTTTGCGCGTTAATGTTGATGTTCGAGTGTATTCTAGCGAGTTTTCTAGTCATCTCGGTGCTCAACCATGTCTCCCGAGCTTCAATGATACATCACAACATAGTTCGACATCCGATCAAAGCTCATGAGGACTTTGATCGAAGACGAGGGAAATTTGAGCTTCATTTTATTGAGTATTCAAGGTATTTAAATGTCCTATGCTTGATCTCGGGCTAGATCATGAAGGCTTTGGTCGAATCAAAGTTAAATCCAAGTTCTGGGCTGTTTCGATGAAATTTTAGGCGAGATTTGTATAGCTTCGGTTGAAGCTAACTTAAGCGCAATTTATGAACTGATATGCTTTAAGCGTTGAGCGAAATTGCCCCATATTCAGCCGAGATTCATTTGTTTCGGGTGAGATTTTCAAGCTTTGGTCGAACCTTTGTTGTGCAAATGTTCTAATACGTACTGACCTCAGTTTCGAGCGAAGTTGCTACCAATTTCAGGCGAGATCAACTCACTTCGACTGAAGCTGCCTTGGACTTCGGCCGAGACTATAGTTGCTGCTTATCTGCATCTTTTCTCTTAGGCTATTCGAATCCCTATGATATAATACACCTTTTTCTTAGGCTTTAGGGGTTTATCTTTTATGAATAGTTAGACTATTTTAGAATCGTAATATCTTTTGAGCTTTTGTTAATCATTTTCTTAATCTTATTTTCATCATAATTAGTGTTTAATCTTTATGTAATTTAAATCTTTCACCATTGTGAAACCTTGTTTTTCTCCATTGAAATTTTTTTTTTGCAACTTTATGGTTTTGTTCTTCATCATCCTCCATTGGAATTGCAGTTACCAAGGTATATTAGTTTCTAATCCTTTCATTATTATTATTATTATTATTATATTATTATTATTATTATTATTATTGTTGTTGTTGTTGTTGTTGTTGTTGTTGTTTTTGCTTATTTATTGAATTTAATTGCTTTCATGAATATAAAAGTGAGTAGTTCTCTTTCTAGGGCTTGTAAGAAACCTAATATGCATTTGGAATAGCTTATTGAGGAATTTGTTGGTTCTCGTTGTCTAGGGATGATTGAATATGCCAAAATCCACTTAAGTTAAAGTCTTTTATACTTTTCATGTTCCTAAATACGAAAGTTGAGGTAAAAATGAGTACAAGTCTTAAGTACAAAACAAGTTAAATCCTTTTATCGTCATTCAAAATCACGAAAGTTGAAAGTTGGTTGTTGATTGGTCTTATTATAGGTTGAATTAATCAAAATCATGAAAGTTGAAATTAAAACATAACTGTAGACATTGTTAGAGATGGGAATGACAACAAGAGGGGGGGTGAATTATTTTTTTATAAGTTTAAGCGTTTTTGCCCTGTTTTTGCGGAATTAGATTGAAGAATTAAAACTTAAACTTAATGCGAAAAAGTAAAAGAGACAACACAATTTTACGTGGAAACCTTCTACGCGTAAATAAAAGGAAAAACTACGACCCCTCGGGATTTCAAAACTCTCCAATATGTTTTAGCCAATTTGTTGCTATTACATAAAACAACTTCCTTCACTCGAAGCTTCTTTAACTAGGGCAACTTCTCTTTCTCTTGTTTCACTCGAAGCTTCTCTCTTAGTTTTACTCAAAGCTATTCTCTTCTTTAGCTTCACTAGAACTATTCTCTTCTTTAGCTTCACTAGAAGCTTTCTAATTCTCCCCTAGACTTACCCAGGTCTAGTTACAACAATTTCTCAAAAACCCTTTACACGGACAAATTCTCTAAAGATAAAATTAAAGAGTTGCACAAGAAAATTAAATATTATAAATTAATTGGCAATTTTTGAACAAAATATTTCTTGTTAATTTTATCAAACTCTAGTATGAATTTTTATGGCTCATACACATGCAAAATCTTAGGAACAAACAAGTCACCTATTTATAGAGTTTGTTAGCTAAGAAAAAGGAAGTAACTACCTATTATTTTCTTATCCCTAAAATTAAGGAGAATAATATGGATCTTGAATTACAAGTTTAAAACTCACGGTTAAATACTTGTATTTTCCACGACAAAGGAGAAATAAGTGGAAGCTTGATGCTCAAGCAAAAAGCTACGGTTCCCCTTTTTCTAATAATAGGTAAATTAGTTTCTCACTTAATTTAGATCCAAAATATAAGCCTTTTAAAAAGGAGAAAAATAAAGAGAGAAATATTCCACTATTTTAAAATCACACGGTTATTTTAAGATGGTTTGAAAATATTTTGCCAATTAACTTAATTATTAAATAATGAAACAAATTAATTTTAACTAATACATCAACTAAAAAATCAGAAAATATATTAATCAGAATTTTCCAGCAGACGTAACTTATTCAGACTTCAATCTGGGAGCAATGCACTGTTTCTATTTTCCAGTAACGTTAGATCATCAAACTTGGGAATAGTATACCTCCTGTCTACATTTGACATCCTAAGCGATGTACCTTATCTAACTTCATTAGATTCCTTTGACAAGTACATGTTCATAGACTAACTCATAGGCACCATCAACGATCTTAATCACGATCGGATATCGACCTGCATACAATCTCTAAAAATACATTTGTTTATATAAAGTGAAGTCATCATCAAAACCTAAGAGAGCCAATAAATTCCCCCTTTTTGATGATGACAATCTTTTAAACGAACTTAAACAAAATAGAGTAAAACTAATGTCATAGAGCATGCCAGAGATTAAAGCTACTCTACATAACTTAGTAAATCAACTCGTTACAATATAATTTACCAAGCATATAACAAAAACAGGTTACTCTAACATTTAGAATTATTTAAAATAACATAAGCATAATCAGAGCATTAGAAGAAGTTTATTGCTTAAGTCTTTAAATAAATCTAAAATAAAATAACATAGCTTACTAAGATACTTAACCTGAGCATAATTAGAACATCATCACATTAATACTGAGTACCAAAGCAGATATTCAAAACATATATTATTCATTTAAATGTAAACATATCAGAGCATATAATCAAGCATTTCATCAGAATATATATTTCAAGTCAAATGTAAATATATTGAAGTATAAAGCTTAAGTATAATATTATCAAATCAAAGCATTAAAGCAAATCTATACTTCCTTTTTCAACAATTTCTAGTTTTAGAGTATAATAATCAGAGCTCAGCATGTCCAGAATATCATAATATATAGCATGTTATATCAGGACTTTTCATTTTTGAATCAACCAACCAGAATAATCAGAGCTGATAATTAAAGTTTCACTATCAGAACATCATCAGAGCATACTCACTATCCTTAGGCAAAAAAAATAAGAATATTGAACTAAGTCATAGATCAAGCATTACCTTTAAGTTTGTGCCAAATATTCCCCCTTTTGACATCATTCAAAAAATAGAGGAGCTTTCATACCACAAAACTAATCATATGAGTATAGCAATTATAAGGATGAGCAGGCAGTGGCAGTGATAAAAAGTAAATACTAATTTATGCAATCTAAGTATGAAATGGATTAAAGTCACAAACCAAATTAAAGTTAGCAGCAATGTTTAAAAAATTATCAAAATACAAACACTATACCCATCTTGGTACACCGAAACAAAAATAAATTGTTTGATTAATTAATTGATTGGTCAACAAAAGTAAAGAGGAGAGGAGTCAAGGATCATGCTCTTCTTCATCTATTAATTCGGTCTATACTTCTACTGTATCTAGCTTGGCACCTAGACGGGCTTCCATCAGAATAGACGCGAGGGAGACACGAACTTCATCTTGAAAAGCAAAGAGCTGGGACTGTACATCATTGAGCTTGAAGAGGACAGGATCTGATGAAGCTGTTGGAATAGAGGATTGGTTAGCGAAATCAGCAAAACCTAGACCAGGTGAAGTGTGTGGTGGTGGTGAAACCGGTATGGTGATTTATGGCGGTGTGGCAGGAATAGGTGATGGGGGTGGTGATGGTTTGTGGTGTGAAGGTGGTGTGGCTGGTTCTGGTGAGGGAGGTTTGGTAGAATCATCATCCAAAACAACTGATCGTTTGTCCTTTGAAGCAAGCCTTTTACTTTTCTTCGATGTCAAAATAGGCTTCTTCTTGACACGCATCTGTACCTTCTTATCACTGGAGTCATCATCAGAATCATCATTATTATTATGCTCCAAATCCTCATCTTCCCCTATCTTTGAGGCTTCCCCCTCACTAACAACTTCCCCTTGTTCCTTTTGGGAACAACCATCTGCTTTTTCAGTGGTGGCAAGAGGGACAGTCTCCTGATCCTGATCCTTATTCTCATCCTTCTGTTCCCCCTCATCTTTTTCTTCTTTTTCTTCCTCATTCTCATTTTCAGAATCAATTTTTGTAACCTCCTCAATGGTGTCCTTAAGAATCCCTTTATCATTTAATTTGAGATGCAAATTTTTAAGGCACTTTGCACCTATTTTGTTGTTGGGACTCATTGGGAACTGCAGGCCATCAAGAGGAACACCAATCTTCCTAAAAATCCATGTCAAAAGTCATTCATATCCTACCAGATATCTCTTCTTAATGCAATCAGATAAATGGGAAATCATTAAAGAAGGAAAATTAATTTTTATGTGATTAGCCAAATAGTAGATCAAGGTAGCGTCGCAAAGATTTACCTCACTACGCTTTGAGTTGCGTGGCAGGATAAATCGACGGGCTATATTGTAAAGTAGTTTGTGCAGGGGAGATAGTGAGTTGTGACTAATCCTTCCCTTCTTTTCATTTATCCCCAAGAACTTAAGAACCGTTTTCTCATTAATCCCAGAAAATACAATCTTGGACCCAACATGATATGTGTCAAAACCAACAGCAGGTACACCAAACCATTCTCCTAACATCAGACTATTAAACTCTATCTTAATCTCATTGACTATGCTAAAACACACGTCATTATCAATCGAAAAATTTGAAATGAATTCACGCATCAAATTGGGATAAATCGGGTTACAAAAAAAATCAGACATTAACGTTTCCCAACTTTGATTTTGTAAAATAGCGTGTAGTTGAGGAAAGGGTGTAGAATCATACCAATATTCATCAACTCCAAACCCAACTGACATTTCTTTGGAAATTTCTTCAGCACTATTAGGATCAACTTGCTTTATCCTCTTAGTCGGTCTGATGATGAGTCACCTTTAGAAGTGGTGTTGTGACCTTTGGTTCCCGCATGCATTGTTAATGTACTCGGTGTGTCGGAATTTTTCGGTTCTTTGGGAGAAGATGGTGGAGTAGTGATTAATGGTGATAGATGTACAATTTTTAGGGGTTTTGGTTGAGCAAATTTGGGCGTTTTCTTGCTAGTCTTCTTGCTTGAAGTGGTGGATTTGGGAGATTTCATGGTGGTTTATAAAAATGGAGAAGAAGAAGTAAGAGTGAGTGAGAGAAATTGACTATTTTGAGGGTGAGTAGAGTAAGAGAGATGATGTGAGGTTTTTTTGTGGGAGATGGACATGAGAGTGAGCGATATTATTGATTGTGAAAGGACGGTTATTGAGGAGTTACACTTCTATTAATTTAATTAATTGCATGTGTGAACAAAGTAAATGATGAATGGTTATTAGGTCAATTCATGGAATTGGTAGTTAATAACCGTTTTTGATCCGACCCTTATTTATGTTACATTGACCATCAATAAAATAATAATGCTGGTAATAAAATATGAGAAAATAGATGAAGATGTCCTTTTTTTTATAAGGACTATCTTCTTAAAAAAAAATGCTGTTATGGTTTGATCAATTAAAACATGCATTCAAGAAAACAAACATAGTATGTACTTCAAATAACTGCATACCTGAACCTTTTAATGGTTAACTTCTTAACCAAGGTTTTTGTGGATGAGTCAACCTTCCAATTTTCATTTTGCCTTGAGGAGAATGCTTGTCATAAACTTTAGTGGAGCTTAATCATGCCAAGTTCTAACCTCATCTTTTCATGTTGTTCCCTTGGAAGTAATTTTGTCATGATGTCTGCTATTTGCTCATTAGTATTGACATGCTTAAGAATTATATTTTTATTTTCTACATTATCCTTAAGAAAATAATGTGTTATATGTATATGTTTAACTCTAGAATAATGCACTAGATCTTTAGATATGCATATGGCACTAGTATTATCACAATAAATAGGAGCACATTCAAACTTAATACCAAAATCTCTTAGCTGTTGTTTTGTCCAAAGCATTTGGGAACAGCAAGCTGCTGCTGCCACATATTCTACTTCAGCGGTGGATAGTGCAACGGTGTTCTGTTTCTTGGAACACCAAGATACTAAACAAAAGCCAAGAAATTGTACCATACCTGAAGTGCTTTTTCTGTTTACTAGATCACCTGCATAATCTGCATCACTATAACCTTTCAAACCATAGGCATCACTTTATGGATAAAATAGGGACAAGTCATATATTCCCTTCAAATATCTCAAAATTCTTTTAATTGTTGTATGATGTGATTCTTTGTGATTTGATTGAAATCTAACACATAAACCAACACCAAAAGCAATATCGGGTCTACTTGCAGTTAGATATAATAAAGAGCCAATCATGCCTCTATACATAGTTTGATCAATATTAATACCATTTGGGTAAACAGGGTCGTCACGGGGATTATTTCCCAAGAAACTTAAATCATATCCCAAAACCTGGACAAAGGAATCACCAGCTCTATAACGAAACCAACACAGCTAAATCTCAAATCAAATATCTAATCTAAACATAAAGTAACCATACAACTCACTGCGAGTCCATTATAATCAACATAATCAAAAATAATCAGAACTATTATACATTAAACAAATTCCTAATACAAACTATAAGCTTCCACGGCCTCAGCTCAAAAGGACAGCCTTAGCACTCTCATCAACATTGTTAACCCGATTATTCCCGACCGGATCCGACCTGTAATCAGCTAAATGATGGGAACAACAAGGAATCAGATTAAACTGAGTGAGAAGCAACAATCCAAAACAATTAAACACAGAAATTCAAACAATGGTTTAAAAACAACATCAGTTTCCTAGATCTATGTGCGCACAGGGAGTCTAGTTTGAGAGGTGCCCCATAGCTCTAAGGCTATGTCGCTCTCGGGTGAAGCTAGTCAATATCTCAATGACAATTCGCTTCAAAAACAGGGAGTAGGGAACCATGTTCCTCAACTCCGTCAATGACCAGCTCGCAAGCCCGATCCATTGACCATATCAATCTCAGCATAATCATTCATAAACATTTATCACATTCATATAAATTTCACAAACTTTAAATAAACATTTTACAAATGGTAGCCTGGCCAGACCCCTTTTTAAGGGACTGTTACTACTCACCAAAAAGAACGCTTCAAGAAGCAAAATCCGTTTCTCCGCGATCACTAGAAAGGTTCCTCGATGACGTCGTCTCCTAGAGCATAACAAACACAACATCACAACAAAGCGTTCGATACTACGAACTAGGTTTATATAACTCATTGCATCTCCTCCTATGACCGTATCTTAGTTCTATCTTCTATTCTAATGACCCTAATATCAAAGATTGCACAATACTAATTCTAACCCCAACATATATAAAAATGTAACCTTGTTTAAGACTAGCTTATAACCTTGTAACGATCATACGTCTCCACAATTCCCTTTGTATTTCCAATTCAAACACTTCTAGTTCATTTAACTCAAACCAAGAAACTAAACAAGATTAACCAGCTATCCTAGAAGAAGAACACAACTAATCCATTCCTATAAATTATTTTACAAGCATCTAGTATTACACCTATGAGCATTAATCTATTCAATTATTTACCACTATAATAACTTGTCACAACTCCTAATTCCTAACACTAATTTAGCAGCTAAATATACATATCCCACAGCTAGTCTCAATCAACAAAGCTCATCTAATTAATTTATATAAACTCAATATTCAATAAAATTAAAGCTTAATTCATGACGAAGGAGCATGCTAATGAAAGTATGTCAATGAAATCAACCTCATATTAATAAAACCCAATTGAAGGATAACTACTAACCCTAAACACATGATAAAAAGAGTACTCAATTTGAACTCCAACTTTACTTATGAACAAGTAAATCAAAGTCTCATTTTCGAATTTACAAGACACCCTGCTAGAATTTTGGGTATAACTTCCTCATACGAACTCATTTTGGGGCAATTCAAGTGCCCACGCGACCGTGACTCGGAGCTTTACAATTCTTATGAAGGAACCAGAACCCAAAAACAATTATAACTACTTCGAAAGGCCAAAACAGAACATTCAAATTCCGGACTGAAATTTCAATAAATACCAAACTTTATACTAGAAATCAAATAACCCAAAAACCAATACTAATCAACACTAAAAAGAACCCAACTAAAGCCTTCGAAATGGATGAACAAAGAACACAAAAAGATTTCAAATCTTTCTTCTTTAATGGAATAAATTCTACAAATATATTCATTTTTTTTACATGTAATTTCGATTAGAAATAGTTAGGGTTCGAACGTATGAGAAGAAAATCGATTATAAAAGATGAGTAAAATGAAATTACACATAGAAATTAAGATATTTAATACCTTAGTTTGTTTACACCAACAATTACAAGAAGAAGGAGGAAGAAGATGGTGAAGGTGTTGTTTTTACACCTTTAAACAATTCATAGGGTGTCTTAGAAGTGATAGGTCTTATTAGTACACGATTTAGGATATAGCATGCAGTATTGATAGTCTCGGCCCAAAAATTCCTAAGAAGACCACTAGCAATTACCATGGTTTTAGCCATTTCCTCTAATGATCTATTGTTTCTTTTAACCACACCATTTTGTTGTGGGGTTCTAGGTGCGGAAAATATATGACTTATTCCATGTTTATTATAATAATTCATAAAGCTTGAATTTTCAAATTCTTTACCATGATCTGACCTTATGTGAATAAGTTGATTATTACTAGATTTTTTTATTTTATTAGCAAAAGAAATAAACTCATTAAAAGCTTCATCTTTGCTTATTAAAAATAAAGTCCATGTAAATCTACTATAATCATCAACAATAAAAAATACATATCGATTGCCACTTCGGCTTTGAATTCTCATAGGTCCACAAAGATCCATATGGATTAGTTCAAGCGGTTTTGAAGTGGTCACCACATTCTTTGGTTTAAAGGACGACCTCACACGTTTTCCTTTGGCGGAAGGATCACAAATTTCATCTTTTAAGAATTTTATAGATGACAATCCTCTTACTAGATCTTTTGATCTTGAGGTATTAATTAAAGAAAAGCTAGCATGACCTAGTCATTTGTGCCAAAGAAGAGGATCTTCCTCTATGACACTCAGACAAGTTAGACTCGATTTGGGAACAGTGTTGATGTCCACAACATAAGTGTTCCATTTTCAGATCCCTTCCAGAATAGTGTCTCCTGTGTCACTCCTAGAAATAATACAATTTTCAGAAGTGAAGTTTATAGAGTTACCTTAGTCACAGAACTGAGAAATACTTAGTAAGTTATGTTTTAAATTCTCGACCAAAAATACATTATCAATTGCATGGGAACTTGACCTTCTTACTTTTCCTTTGGCGATGATTTCACCTTTAATATTGTCACCGAAAGTCACAGTTTCCCCATCACAGGTTTTTAGTGAGAGAAATTTTGATTTATCACCTGTCATGTGCTTGGAACACCCACTGTCGAAAAACCATGAGTTATTCCCCCTTACTAGAACCTGCAAGAAAAATTAGTTGTTAGAATTAGAAACCCAGTTTTTCTTGGGTTTCTTGTCGATTTGACATGAATCAACTTTCTTAATACAAATACGATTGACATAGTTCTGTTGGAGACAATATGTTGTTCCCTTTTGGCACACTGGAGTTTTAGATGTCCAGTTTTCCCGCAAAAGGTACAGACTTTGCTAGTTGGGAGATCAACATAGACCTTTTTCTTTTTATTATTCTTATTGCAATCTAGGCCTTCTGTATTTTTAGTTTTAGCATTTAGAATCCATTTGGGAACATTTTTGATTTTCCCTTTATCATTATCGGCTTGGTTGGATTCTAGGTTGAATTTCAATTTTTGAAAATCAGTACATAAATCATTAACAAATGTGTCATTTAATTCCTTGTTCAAGCCTAGTAATTTATATTGGGTAAATTCAACATTAAGAATAAAATTTTCCTTTTTTACTCTTTCCATTTTTTCCTTTAAAATCACATTTTGATCTAGCAAATTAAAAAATCTATGTTGGAAATCGGATCTAAAGGTATTTATATAAGAAACATGGTCTTTACTAATCTTAAGGTTTTTTTCAAGTTGGAGAGATTTATCATTACTTTCTTTTAATTTATCTTTACTTTCTTTTAATTTATCTTGTGTCTCCATAAGCAACTCAATTAATTTATATCTATTTAATTTAATTTAAACAGATGCTTAGTAAATGAATTAGAAGACTTTACCTCTTTTCCTTTGGACTTCTCATTCTTGCTTTCGTGTGAGGCCATGATACATAAATTAGCTATTTCTTCTTCTTCAGGGTTTTCTGTCTCAGCATCCCTCTCGGATTCTCCCCATGCAGCAATCATGGCTTTACGAAAGTCGGTTTAATTGACATTTCCTTTGCTTGGCAGTCTTCCTGTTTCCCTTGCCTTTCCCTTACCCTTTTCTTTCCACATAGGGCAATCTTTGATGAAGTGATCAGAACTTCCACATTTGTGGCATTCAAGGTTGGATTTGGTATTGACAAATCTTCTTTCTTTTTTGTTTCTTTGATTGATATATCTGCTGTTCCTGAAGAACTTCTTGAATTTTCGTACCAACATGGCAGCCTCCTCTTCATCACATTCTGACTCTTCTTGTTTAGCTGTTGTTAGAGCCAAACCTTTGTTTCGAGAACTGTCTGCTGTTCCCAGATGTAATTCTTGAGTCATAAGGAAATCAGCCAACTCTTCTAGACTAAACTTTGTGAAATCTTTAGATTCCTGCATGGCTGTGACTTTGGCTCTCCAGCATTCATCTTGGGGGAGACTCCTTAGAATTTTCCTTAGTTGTTCATCGGTGCGAGTAAGTCTTCAAGAAGAGACAAGTTCATTTGTGATGTTTGTAAATCTTGTAAACATCTCTTGGATGCTTTCTTTAGGTTCCATTACGAACCGTTTATATTTTGACATCAACAAGTCAATCTTGGAGCGCTTCACTTCACTTGTTCTCTCGTGGGTAACTTCCAGCAGATCCCAAATCTGCTTGGCAGATTTTCAACCCATAATGCGATTGTGTTCATTTGGTCCAAGACCATAGTGAAGTAATTTGATGGCAAGAACATTCATCTCCATTTTTTTAAAATCTTCCTTTTCATATTCGGTTATAGGTTTGGGAATGATTTCGTTGTTGGAGTTTGTAGTATTTTCCTCAAAGTCTCCAATTTCGATAACTCTCCAAACTTGATAATTTCCGGCTTTAATGAAGATCTCCATCCTATTCTTCCAATATGTATAGAATTTTCCATCGAACATAGGAGCCCTTTGAGTAGAGTACCCTTCTTCCATTCGTTCATTCATTATCGACATCTCTAAAAATACCAGGATATTGCTCTCAGAGTTTCATGATCAAATGAGGAACAATGCTCTGATACCAATTTTACACAGTGTTAGAAATGGGAACAACAACAAGAGGGGGGGTGAATTGTAGTTTTTAAAAGTTTTAGCGTTTTTGCCCTATTTTTGTGGAATTAGATTGAATAATTAAAACTTATACTTGATGTGAAAAAGTAAAAGAGACAACACAATTTTACGTGGAAACCTTCTAGGCCTAAATAGAAGGAAAAACCACAACCCCTCGGGATCTCAAAACTCTCCAATATGTTTTAGGCAATTCCTTACAATTACATAAAATAACTTGCTTCACTCAAAGCTTCTCTAACTAGGCCAACTTCTCTTTCTCTTTCTCTTTCTCTAGCTTCACTCAAAGCTTCTCTCTTAGCTTTACTCAAAGCTATTCTTTTCTCTAGCTTCACTAGAAGTTTTATAATTCTCCCCTAGATTTACCCAAGTCTAGTTACAACAATTTTCTCAAAAACTCTTTACAAGGATAAATTCTCTAAAGATAAAATTAAAGAGTTGCACATTTAAATATTATAAATTAATTGGCAATTTTTGAACAAAATATTTCTTGTTAATTTTATCAATCTCTCGTATGAATTTTTATGGCTCATACGCATGCAAAATCTTAGGAACAAACAAGTCACCTATTTATAGAGTTTGTTTAGTTAAGAAAAAGGAAGTAACTACCGATTATTCCCTTATCCCTAAAATTAAGGAGAATAATATGGATCTTGAATTACAAGTTTAAAATTTACGGTTAAACACATGTACTTATTCCCACAATAAAGGAGAAATAAGTGGAACCTTCATGCTCAAGCAAAAAGCTACGGTTCCCCTTTTTCTAATAATAGGTAAGTTAGTTTCTTACTTAAATTAGATCAAAAATATAAGCCTTTTTAAAAGGAGAAAATAAAGGAGAGAAATATTCCACTGTTTTAAAATCACACGGTTATTTTAAGATGGTTTGAAAATATTTTGCCAATTAACTTAATTATTAAATAATGCAACAAATTAATTTTAACTAATACATCAACTAAAAAATCAGAAAATATATTAATCAGAATTTTCCAGCAGACGTAACTTCTTCAGACTTCAATCTAGGAACAATGCACTGTTTCCATTTTCCAGTAAAGTTAGATCATCAAACTTGGGAACAGTAGACCTCCTGTCTACATTTGACATCCTAAGCAATATACCTTATCGAACTTCATTGGATTCCTTTGACAAGTACATGTTCATAGACTAAATCATAGGCACTATCAACGATCTTAATCACGACCGGATATCAACCTGCATACAATCTCTAAAAATACATTTGTTTATGTAAAGTGTAGTCATCATCAAAACCTAAGAGAGCCAACAATTACGTTATTTAATTCATGATTAGTTAATTAGTATCCCAAAAAAAAAACAATTAACTCTTTAGTCCTAAACCTTGATGACATAACTAACATCGAATTTAATTGTTTAGACATATGCAAGTCAGTGGGGCCTGCCATTGCCCTATGCCATTTTCTTATTTAATAAAGTCATTTTTGTACTATTGCAAACGTAGTTTAGTTCAAACTCTTGAATATAGGTTTTTTGATAGCAATTGATTAACTAAATCACTCTTTGAAAAAAAAATTCCTTGCGGTTCAACCCGTAATTGTACTACAACATCCGTACACTTGCGGTATTAAATTCAAACTCACAAAATGTTTTTAGTGCCGTTGTCGGGGAAGAAAATGGTTAATATAGTTTTGTTTAATTATTTGCACATATTATTTTATATTTATTTTTTTTTTCTTTTGTTCTATCTATGGGGCGTTTTATTTATCCCCGATATGAGCATGAGTCCTTTTGGAAATTTTATAAGAGGTGTGCTGACACCTTTAGCTGTGATATAGGTCTTAGGCCTTGGGAATTGTGTAATTTGGTGTAAGAAGTCTCAATGTTAACACTAGAAATTTTTTTGAGTCCCAATACAATCATTATTTTTGGTTTGTACCTATTGAGGAAGCATTTAAGTTCGACGAATGTAGTAAAAGACTCTTAAGAACAGGACTTGTCTACATCAAAGATTCAATGCTCACCCCCATCCCTCAAGGGCATTCTTTAGATTGTACTTTGTAATAATGTGTCTAATGCTATTGAGTGTCTTCTGTCGATATCTTGTGATCACATTGTTGACATTCTCGTGGTTGATATGCCTCAAACTGATATTATTTTGGATCATGATGCTCATTCTAATACTTTTCCTGAGGATGACCTTAAAGTGACCATATCTCTAACCGACATCTCTGAGTCTTATATGGACTTGTGTCTTGATATTCCATCTGATTTTCTTTTCCCTCCTGTTGTTAAATTTTTATTTGGCTTTTCATCATGTAAATTTAACTCAATGTTCTATGTCTTCTATATTCTTGACTTATAGGAGTGACTTTGACAAACTTATTCGTAGTTTGTCAAACTATTTACTAGTATAGTCAAGATGATGAAGTTAAATACAACGCTTCATGGAGGAAACCCGTGTTGTATAAATTTTCATTTCCTATTTTTAGAGTTTTTGTCTTTAGAATAGATTTTTATCGAAGTAGATGGAATGCCTAGTTTTGGAATCGATATGAAATGATGTGCATATTATTATTAAACTAAAATTATTTATAATTATTATATTAAAATAAAATATTAATTTAACAAAAGAAATTTAGAAATTTTTTTTAAAATCGGAAAATAAACCTAGTCACACGTTTTGTGCTGAGATTTGATACATGTTCACTCTTTTTTCCATAATTTTTGATAGAAAAATCACGTTAATTCAATGTTTACGCCATTAGAATTGAGACTTCAAGATCTTTCAAATGATATACTATATGCCAAATTCCGATAATTAAGCGAGAAACAAAGATCGTTTAAAGTTTGCTTGTGCTGAAATTTGATACATGTTTAATGTTTTGGCCATAACTTTTTATAGAAAAATATCATTATTGAATGGTTTGCGTTATAAAAAACTAAACTTCAAGAGCTTTCCAATGATATGTTATATGCCAAATTCCGATAACCGATCGAGAAATGACAAATGTTTAACGTTTGTAGTAATTTTTAGTACATCTAGTAGCGTAAAATACTCGATCAGACTGCAATATAGTCTTATAAAACACGGGACTAGACCGTGGTATGCTCGTGTGAAACACGCAAGTAGACCGCGGTTGAGTCATGTAAAACATGCGACTGGACTGTGTTGTAGTCGCATGTACATTTAAAAATTACGGCAAACTATAAACGGTCGTCCTTTCTCGCTCGGTTATCGGAATTGGCCATATAATATATATCGTTGGAAAGCTCTTTAATTCTAGTTTCTAATGCCACAAAGCTTGCCTTAATGCAATTTTTATATTATTGAACATGTATGAAATTTTAGCATAAGCAAACTTTAAATGATCGACATTTCTTGCTCAGTTATTGAAATTGAGCATATTATATATCATTGGAAAAATCTATAATGCCGCAACCATTGAATTAATGTGATTTTCCATTCAAATGTTATGGCCAAAGAGTGAACATGTATCAAATTTCAACACAAGCAACTTTTTTTCGAAATTAACGATTGTTACCGATGCTTATCGAATTATTTTGGTGATCAATTGCACCTGCCATAGTGTTTTCAAAGGATTTTCAGCAAATGAAGGATTTTCAAAGGCAGGAAGTTGTCCCACAAAGACTTCTTCATCTAGAAAACCTTTAGAGAAGGCACATTATTTAACAACTATTTGATATTACTTAAAATTCATAAAAGCAACAAAAGAGATTATTCTGATAGCTTTTAACCTGGCTACTAGAGCAAATATCTCTTTATAGTCGACTCATTCTTGTTGATTGTACCCTTTAACCACAAGCTTAGCTTTGTTTCTTACTATGATTCCATGTTCATCCAATTTGTTTTTAAATACCCATTTTAGCCCAATTACCTTTTTGTGTTTTGGTTTCAGTTCAAGGTGCCATACCTTGTTTCTTTCAAATTCATTTAACTGTTCTTGCATGGCAACAATCCATTTGGAATCTTTTAACGCATGTTTATGATTTACAAGAGCTATTTTAAAATTATTTGTTTCCTGCTCGCTTGTTAAAAAGTTAGTTTCATCAAAAATAATGTGAACAGACTCTTCTACACACATAGTTCTTTACTATGAGATGAATAGCCCAAAAAATACTATTTCATCATTTCTTTCATCAAATTTTCTATGTTTCTTTTTCCATTAACATGAACAAAGCACCTACATCCAAATATTCGAATATAGGAAATATCAGTTTTACCCCTTTAAATAATTCATAAGGTGTTTTTAAAAGGATAGGTCTAATTAATACACGATTTAAAATGTAGCATGCAGTATTAACAGCGTCAGCCCAAAATTTTCTAGGAAGATCACTAGCAATCAACATGGTCTTAGCCATTTGTATTTTTTCGTAATACCACACCATTTTGTTGTGTTGTTCTTGGTGCGGAAAACTTATGACTTATGCCATGCTCATTGTAATAACCCATAAAATTTTAAATTTTAAATTCTTTTCCATGATCTGATCTAATGTGTATAAGATAGTTATTACTAGATTTTTGGATTTTATTAGCAAACGAAACAAATTCATTGAAAGCTTCATCTTTGCTTACTAAAAATATTGTCCAAGTAAATCTACTATAATCTTCAACAATAACAAATACATATCTTTTGCCATTACGATTTTGTTTTTCATAGCTCTACAAAGATCCATATGGATTAATTCAAGTGGGTTTGAGGTAGTTACCAAAATTTTTAGGTTTAAAGGACGTCCTCATATGTTTTCCTTTGGCGCAAGGATCAAAAATTTCTTCTTTTTGATATTTAAGGGACGAAAAACCTCTCACTTAGTCTTTTGATCTAAAAGTATTAATTAATGAAAAACTTGCATGACCAAGACATTTGTGCCAAAGAAGACAATCTTCTTCTATGACACTGAGACATGTTAGATTTGATTTGGGAACAATATTGATGTCCACTATGTAAGTGTTCCCTTTACGAATTCTTTCAAAGACAGTATCTCCAGTGTCATTCATAGAAATAATACATTTTTCAGAAGTGAAGATTACAGAGTTACCTTTGTCACAAAATTGTGATATGCTTTAAATTCTCAACCAAAAATACATTATTAATAGCATAGGAACTTGACTTTCCTGCTTTTCCTTTGGCTATGATTTCGCCTTTCATGTTGTTACCAAAAGTCACAGTTTCCCCAATATGGGTTTCTAGTGAGAAAATTTTTGATTTATCACCTATCATGTGCTTGGAACACCCACTGTCGAGATACCATGAGTTGTTCCCTCTCACTAGAACTTTTTTGTTAGAATTTACATGTTGTTCCGTTCTGGCACATTGATGGTTTAAGTGTCCAGTTTTTCCACAAAAGGTACAGATTTTACTATTGGGTAACTCGACATAGACATTTTTCTTCATTTTATTCTTTTTGTAACTAAGGCCTTCAGTACATTTTGTTTTAACATATAGAATCTGTTTAGGAACTTCTTTGATTTTTCGTTTTCCTCCAGGATTAAGTTCAAATTTCAGTGTTTCATTTTGAGTTTACTGGATTCTAAATCAATTTTTAACATTTGAAAATCTGTACTGAATTCTTGAATAGAAATATCGTTTAATTTCTTATTTAAACCTAGTAGTTTGTATTGAGTTAACTCCACATTGAGAATAACGTTCTCTTGTTTAACCTTTTCTAAAGTTTCTTTTAATGTGATGTTTTGATCTATCAAGTAAAAAAAATTATTTTGAACATCATATCTAAAAGAATCGAGATAAGAAACATGCTCTTTATTGAACTTAAGGTCTTTTTCAACTTGGAGACACTTGGCATTATTTTCTTCCAATTTTTCTTATGTCTCCACTAGCAATTAATTAATTGATTATTATCTATACTCTTCAAATATTTAGGATGTGTTTTCTAATATTTAAGGTATGTATATCTTTCATTGAAAACATGTGTAATTTAACTATTATAGAATATTAGAATGTTTATTTACTAATTTTAATTTTATTTTTATTTTGCAGGGTCAATACATATTGTTGTCACCTTGATGTGTCTTTTAACAAATAGTGATCATTTGATTTCAGCATTGATATTGTTGTAATAAATTATTTTGTTGTCAAGTTATTCTACAATTCATTTATTGCAATCTTATATTTGTTTTAATAGAATGTTTTATTCACTAAAATTATTATTTATTTTTAAGATAGAAGTGTTTTACTAAATAAATTACAAATTATTATTAGGCACAAGTGTATATAACTCATGCATGGCACGGGTATAATACTAGTACTTTTACATTTGACAAAACTCTAAGAAATCACCATATGTTATTACTCAGTCTTTATTAAGTTGTATGATTTGGAAAAAATTTAAGTAATCGCCATTTGTTATTTTACAGTTCTTTTATTAAATTTTATGATTTAGGAAAATAAATTGTCATGCACTCAATAAGTATAGTCCTTTTAAATTAATAAGTCTATATTTGGCAAAACTCTAAAAATCGCCATGTGTTATTTTTCACTTCTTTTATTAAATTGTATGATACTTCTATATTTGGCAAAACTCTAAGAAATCGTCATGTGTTATTTTTTCAGTTCTTTTATTAAATTGTATGATTTTACTAAACTCTTATTTTTCAGTTGTTTAATTAAATTGTATAATTTTGAAAAATAAATTATCATGCACACAATCAACAATAGTCTGATTAGATTAATACTTTTATATTGGCAAAGCTCTAAAAAATCGTCATGCGCTATGTTTCTGTTTTTTTTAATTGTATGATACTTTTATATTTGGCAAAACTCTAAGAAATCACCATGTATTGTTTTCTAGTTTTTTTTATTCAATTGTACTCCTATTCTTTATGATTAAAACTATATTTTAAAACAATCAAAACAATATAAATTGCCAAAAAAAAATCCAAGAAAACTAAGAAAAAATTACCTAGAATAATCCAACTTTTTCATGATTATCCTATAATAATCTAAGCTATTGATTAACCATGAATAATCCTAACTTTAGAGTGTATTTTCCTAGTGTAAATTCAGTAACCCGATTACTTGTTATAGCAAGTTTTTTTTTCCAAAAAAAGATAAATTAAAATAAAATGTCAAAAAAAATGTGAAAAAAATATTAAATAAAATTCATGATTTTTTAATTATTCAATATTTTATATGTAAATGTTCAAAAGTTTTCTCTAATTTTACATTAATTTTCAATTTACTTTTTTTGGTGAATTACTAACTATAACAAGTCATCGGGTTATCCAAGCTTACTCTAGGCAAATACCTCTAAAGTTGTGATTATTTATGGTTAATTAATAAATGAGATTATTGTAGGAAAATTATGAAAAAATTAAATTATTATAAGTAATTTTTCCAAAAACTAAAAACAACAATCAAATCAATGCAAAAGCGGACATATTCAACCCAGAAAAATACCATAACGAGAATAACATTGAATATATAAATGCATTTAATAATTACTTAATAAGCCTAAAATTACATTAAATATTGCTATGCATTATGCCATTATCCTTGGTCACGAGATTATTTATTCGTAATGTTCGTATCATATTTTCAACTGAAAACTTATCGTTCATTGCCCATTAAGTTTATATTAATAAATTGAGTAAAAGATGTGGTAAAGAATCCCCCACGGCTTTGATCCAAACCTTGACCTTAAAATTTTGACATGTCTAATTTTATTGTCCGGTAAAACAAAATCTTAAAAATCTTGGTATCGTCACTTTAATGACGACATGATGAAGCAATTCTTTGAATATGTTGATGCGAACATAGAGCATCTTTCCATAACTTAACATGGATGTATTTTCCACTTGTTTTGTGCTTTAGGATAAAAGTGTTAATCCACGAATTTGATCGGTAGCGGATTGGGTAGTATCTAAAAATCTATCTGTGGGTTTAAATATTTAAAATCGCGTCCGTATTTACAGGCATATTTTTTTGTCGCTACCCCGGTAGGCGGGTATTTATTATATAAAAATTAAAGATATAATACAAATTATAATGTTATGTTTTACTAACAATTAAAATACAATACATTATCCAAAATACTCCAAATACATAAAAAGTCTAAAATATTCAAATTACATAAATATATAAACATCATGTTGGATGATCCAACAAAGCATTGTATCATCAATTTATCTTACTACGGAGTACGAAGTCCAAACATATATCTCTTCAATTATAATAAATTAAAAAAATTATTAAAGTGTCTATAGACTCTAATTACTAAAGTTGACTATGTAGTAGACTAGTAGTACTAGACACTAGACTAAGTCTATTAGTTTCATAATCACTAGAATTATTATTTAATAATTAATATATTAAACTTAGTGGGCGGGCGGGTATACTCGCGGGTATTTTTTTGTGACGTCGTTACCCGCCCATTTATCTTGGCAGGCGGTTATTACCCGTCCAAATTAAAATTTTTTTTTTATATGTTGTCTAAACCGTCCGTTTTTCAAGGCAGATGGATCGAACCTGGTGAGTAGTCCGCCAATGAACTAACTCTACTTCAGGACAATCCTGAGCTTTCACCAAGTACCGTTAAATCCATTTTGCCATATTTACTTCCAAAACTTCTCATATTAAGGCATATTAAATGATTTAATTATAATTTGCAAAATAAGATATTTAAGCAGTATTAACTTTAAAGAGTGGTAAAAAATGCCATGAAAAAAATCTATAGACAATTATACATTTTATTTTAATAATTTATTTATTTTATTTTAATAATTTATTTATATGATAGTAAGTTACGACTTGCGAGTCGCGACTTAGCATAAACTACATTTTTTAAATAACTTTATTTTAATGGTGGAATATATTAATTAATTTATGTATAAAAAGACTCTTAATTTTATTATAAAAAACCAATAAAATATGAGAATATTAATCATCCGATATCCGGTATCTGAACTGAACTAATTTGAATATTTAAAATCCGTATATCTCATATTTCGAATTAAAATCGAATAATGATTTTCACTATCTGGAAAAACAAAATACCCGAGTTTCCAAATCCCATTCCCAAGCAATCCAATGTTTAATTTTGAAACCCGTTGTTAGGACACCTTTATGTTATTTTACCTACCGGATCTGATCATGTACCTCGCACTAAATAAGTAAATGTTTAATAAAGGAAATTACCAGCAACTACCCTAATACTCTGTACCTGAAAATTTTCCCATTACAAGAAAATCAAGTACCATACGTTCTGAATTCTGATACTCATTATCCAAAAATATCTTTGTGACTTGTTTTTGGAAATGAATCTTTGTGATTTGGCTGCATCACTTATCTGGATTTTTTCAATGTGGGTATCCGGGTAATGGTTAAAACATAATATAACCATTACAGCAAAACAAAAAAAAATTCTTTTATTTAAAGACAAACAAAAAACGTTAATTTAGTGTTTTAAATAAAGTTTTCGACTCGGAGTGTAACGCAGTACCGAATAATGTTTTACGTTTCGTGCTTCAATGGTTTGACACAAAAATGAGACCCGATTTGATGCCATTTTCATTTGTAATCTCAGTAAACGTTGCATCTTCAGAGCCCTTTTCATCCAAATTTACGCCATTTTCATTTGTAACCTCATCAAGTGCTGCATCTTGAGACCCCTTTTCACTTTCAACTGCTTTCTTCCGGACATTTGCCACAACAATGAGACCCCCACCAATATCTCGAAGCAAATTCATGTGCTTAGTACTCTTCCTGTGTATATCCATTGCTTCTTCATTATAAGTTCCTTCATTGCATGTCTTGCAATGCCAAAACTTCATAGATTCCCTTCCTGTCTCTCGATCATTGTTCTCCAACTCTTCAATTTCAATGCTCTCAGTATAGATGCTTTCTTTCTCGATTCCATCCTTCACTAAGTTCAACTTGTTGACTTCTTGCTCGTTGTTGAAACCTTTGTCACCTTCCAAACTCTTTTCCTGCATGGCCTTCACGCTTTCTGAGATTTCTTTTGCTGAATTACAGTCCATATCATCAGCAACTTGAGGAAGCAACCTCGCCTTAGCCTTGTGTTTTTTTCCTTGCAAATGAAAGTTCAAACTTTTCTCTGACAAAGCTGATACTTGACATAAAGAGCAAGACCATTTTTTTACATCCTCACGGTCTTCCTTAGTGTCACTAGTTATTTGAGATACCCCGATCTTAGCAACTTTTGCTCTGTGCTTCTTTCCTTCGAGATGACTTCTTAGAAGTGTCTCTGAAGTAGCAGATATTTGACACAAAGGGCACTCCCATTTCTTCGAAATCTTGCTATTTGCCCGCTCCACAGGCTGTACTTTACTCTTTTCTTCTACCATAGGCTGCACTAGGCTTTTCTCTTCCTCCATGGGTTGCACTCGGTTTTTTTCTTCCTTCACAGGCTGCACCCAACTCTCAGTGGAGTCACTATCCATAATGACACAGCTCGCAGTGTCACAAGATTTAGACAGAGCTAACTTGGTTTTGTGCTTTTTTCCATTAAGATGAAGATCAAAACTGCTTCCTGATGTAGCAGAAACTTCACACACGGAGCAATACCACTTCTTCAGCAATTCCTTTCTTGAAATTGAAACCGTTTCTTCCTCATTCATTTTTGACGTTTCAGCTTTCCTTTTCCTTTCGAAAACGTCTAAGCTAGGTATAGCCTGCAGAGCAGTAGTGAATAACAAAACTTTGTTAAAAAGGAACATTCTGAATGGCAATCACCAACAGGAAATGGAAGGATGTGAGGAGTATTTCAAGATCAACTACCTCAAACATGCAGAAACAGTGATAGGGCATCAATAAGATTTTGCCAAATAGCAATCAATCCAACACATAATAGCACAAAATATCAGAAATAGATTGAGAATATAATTAAACAGAACTACCCACAAAAGCTGAGATCTTGGGCCAAATATCCTGTTGCATTAGCATATCATTTGTGAATTCGACAAAGGAAAAAAACATTCAGCAGTGATAGCAAAGCGATCATTATAGAATAATAATCGTCTTAAATGACTTTCGTTTCAGTGGAAAAATCAAAACTTTCATATACATGTAAAGTAATTAGCAACTAATATGATGATAACCTTCAAAATAGCTCAATCAAGAACACATTGATATATGCTGAAACCTGCTGTCTTACATAAGTTAAAACTTAAAAGAGGTATGGTTATATAATAAAGTGAGAGCACAAGTCCTAGGATTGTTTTTGATCCGAACAATCCACCGTGCATACACTGATCATCCCACAAAAATGAAAACAGTTTAATGCTCAAAAAATTTAGTCAAAAAAGTCAATTGTATATCATATTTTCGGAATGAAATCAAATGATATTCAAATTTGTAGCAAAAAAGAATTGACCCATACAAAAATTCCAATGCCTATGCCCCCTATTTTGATAGTGCCAAAGAAAATAAATTGTTGGTTGGTAAATTTGGTTGTACGTAAAAATTGATTAATGACATTAAAAAACTCAGTA
>NC_080053.1:9955107-9965107 GCF_026212465.1 Amaranthus tricolor
ACTTACGATTTTTACCCCTTAATTGGAGGCACCTGGGGGTCCGACTTATCGACCATACGAACATCCCAATACTTGGAATAATTTTTATTTGTCCTGGGGTGTAATTCAGGGTCCGACTTATCGACCCTACGGCTTCAATAGAAAATTTTATAATTTGTAGAATTTGTTGACATTTTCCCCATCTTGGTAGTCCGACTTATCGACTCCCCGGTCATAATCAAGATCTGATACTTAGAAATTATTTTCAATATCTCCCCTCATGGAGGGTCCGACTAATCGACTTCACGGACATTAGATAAGAATACTTAGACAAATCTTTGACGTTTGACTCTTATTGGGGGTCCGACTTATCGACTCCCCGGTTTAAGTTTGGGACACCACCTTTCGTTCAAGGGATGTTTAGGTTCGATGTTTTGAGCATTTATTGCTGCTATAAATAGGGTTGTTGGAACAATTCTCTCACATAACTCATTAATTCCTTCAATTCTTCAAATCGCTAGAAAGAGAAAGTAGAGAGAGACGCTCTGACAATCTTCAACCCTCCTTCAAATTTCTGACAATTCTCTCGAAGATTTTCAAGGATTCTGACAGAACTTCATCAAACTTCTGACAAATCTTCAAAATATTTTCAAGGTATTCAAATCTTTCTTCAAATTTCTTGAATTTCTTCACATTAATCTTCAAATTGTTCTTCAGATTGTTCTTCGTATTCTTGAATGTTTAAAGTTTTGAATTAATTTCATGAAATTAGCCCTTATCCTTCACAAGTTTCGCCTACTATTTTATGACTATCGTTAATATGGATGTCGCGGCTACTCGTGAGATAATAGCTTACTTCGACATTAACTCGGATATCCCGACGGAAATTCCTTTGGTAGCATGTAGACGCTTTAATAAAGAGGGGTTGTTAATGAATGATTCGGACGATAGTAGTTCGGTGAGAATCACCCCTCATTATGAACCAATAAAGGCCGGGGATGAGTCGTCTGTGTCCCCTGTATATCCTTCGGAGATAATGAAAACTGCTCCTTGGGAAGTGAGCGTTGCTTTCTTTCCCAATTACTTGCCGCGAATAAATCCTGACCTAGAAGGGTTATTGTATGTAGATATGGAAAACATTGAAGGATCAGCCGAATCTTCTGGAAGGGAGAGCGCAGCGCCGGTTCCTGCTCCATTCTACATTCCCAACGGCGGTCCCCTTAACTATTTCATAGATTTACAAACCAAGAGAGACCTAGACAAGCGTCGGGAAGCCATCTCTCAGAAATGGGGTTTGAAAGACGACATCAATATTATTACCCCGGGAAATTATGACACCGTTAGGTTTCCTCCCCCACACTGTATAGCTGTATATTTCCCTTCTTTTGAGTTAGGACTTAGGTTTCCTCTTCACCCATTTTTTAGGGAGGTGTTACAGTTTTTGAGTGTTTTAGTCCTCGAGTTATATCCGAACGCCTGGGGTTGTATGGTGGCATTTTTGATCTTACGTAAAGTTTTGGCCGTGCCACCAACACTCACCGCATTTAGGTATATATTTAGAGCGCCTATGTAACTCTCAATCATACGGCTGTGGCTGGGTAACATTCACCCACCGTCAGGGACTGAAGATAGTCCACGACCTCCCTGATAACCAAAAGGGGTATAGGACAAAGTTTGCCTACCTATACAATTCAGGAGGATGGAATATTAAGACCTCCTTCGACATCAACCCCAACCTTTCAGGTTTTAATAACGGGATCCCGTAGTGTTCTTTTGATGACGCGGTGATCATTGAGTATGCAAAGATGGACGTTCAATTGGGGAGGAAACCCATGAACGTCCAACTTAACTGGATACCGGGTCGTCCTGAGCTGGAGAATGAGAGCCTCCTCTCAGCATTCGGCATCAGCTTGGCTATCGATCGGAGTAAGAGTCGTCGGATTTCTTCCTTCCCTTTTCTCTGGTATACTTACTTGCTTCTAACTCTTGATTTTTCAGGGATAGCCAAGGAAAATTTACGAGCGAAAAATCTGGAACTCATGAAGAAATTTAGCGTCATGAGATTTGCTCAAAGGGCCATTCAACGGCCCGCGGAGAAACCTCTACCTCTTCCTCCAAAGGTATAACTTCATACATTTTTTTCGAACTATGAGAGATTTTTTCGATTTCTTCTAACTTTTTCTCTTGTAGGACTCGGCAACAGTGGAGAAGGGGCTAGATGAAGTGCCCGGCGAGGAGGAGGCTCTCCGTCTCCTCGAGGAGAGGAAGAGAGTCCAAATTCCCGATGACTCTCAGAGGGTAATTCCCTCTAAGAAGAGGGAATTGAGGAGGAAGAAGAATGGGAAGGAGAGAAAGAGAAAAAGAGACTCTCCTTCCCACGGGGAGAGCGCGGCAAAGAGGGCCTCCCTGGACACAATACATACCACCGTACCTCTAAAAGAAAGGTCGGTGGAAGAGGAGATATCGACTCCCCCGGCCGAGGCCCCTATCTCCAATAAAGGCAAGGAGAAGGTCGAGGAATCGTCTGCGGCCCCAGAGCCGCGGATAGAGGAGGTGTATCGTGGTAGGGAGGTCATACCCTTCCAGCACGATACCCTCTTCAATGAATTGGGCCACAAGGGTATGATCACCCGGTTTAACAGCGCGACATCCCATCTGATCAGCCGGAAGGACGTTGATCATCTGGAGTCTCTGCCTCCTATCGACAAGGTTTGCCAACTCCAAGCTTCGGCGGCTGAGGTACGATGTTACGTTTTTCATAATCTGTTTGAATGAGACGGCCGAATAATCTATTGACTTGATTTCTTTTTTGGGTAGACATACTTGAGGTTATCATTCGAGTTGAACCTCAGCCGTCAAAGTGCCGCGGATAGAGAAACCCTGGCGGCCCTCACTTCTCACTGCAACGAACAGGAGGAGGAGCTGAAGAAGCTGAGGGGGGATCTTGAGGAGCTGCCGGTCTTAAGAGAGAAGCTGGCTAAGTGCGTCGAACTAAAAGAGCGCTTAGTCAGCACAGAACAATGGCGAGAGAAGGCCAAGAAGTAGCTGGAGGGGACCGTGGCTAATTTAGACGCGGCTTCAAATATGTCGGCCACCCTCGGCCATGAGATCGGGCACCTGACGGATATTCATGCCAGGCTGGTTCGACAAAATCAGTCACTTCTGCGTCAGGTGTCTGACGATTCGGATAAATTCCAAACCTTGTTATCCGCGGCAAAGATATATGTAGACTCAATTAGGAACGGGAACAGCAACAAAAGGGGGGGGGGGGGGGGGTGAATTGTTGTTGTTACTAGTTCAAGCGTTTTTGCCCTGTTTTTGCGGAATTGAATAAAATAAATAAAGCTTAAACTTAGAGCGAAATAATTAAAAGAGACAAACGATTTTTACGTGGAAACCTTCTAGGCCTAAATAGAAGGAAAAACCACGACCCCTCGGGATTTCTAAATTCTCCACTATGTTTAAGGCAACTCGTTACAATTACATTAAACATCTTACTTCACTCGAAGCGCATCAACTAGGCCAACTCTTCTCTCTCAAATTGCTTCACTCAAAACAACAAACTTAGCTTCACTAAAAGCTAATTCACTCCACTAGCTTCACTAGAAGCTTTCTCCTTAGCTTTACTCAAAGCTAATCTCTTCTCTAGCTTCACTAAAAGCTATCTAATTTCCCCCTTAGACTCACCCGAGTCTAATTACAAATTCTCTCAAAAACCCTTACAAAAGGATAAAAATTCTCTAAAAATAAAATGAACGAGTTGCACAAGAAAATATTATAAATTAATTGGCATTTTTAAAACAAAATTTTCTTGTAAAAATTCTCCCAAAATTACGTATGATTTAATGGCTCATACTAAGGCAAGTTTTTATGAATAACCGAGTCCACTATTTATAGAGCTAAAATCCCTAATAAAAAGGAATATTCCAATCCATTATTCCTTAGCAAAAGATCATGGGGAAAATGTGGATTACACTATCAAACGGTTATTTCCATAAGCCTTGAATAAATCAAACATACGGTTAAAACAATAGTAACCGCTGTTCCCTAATAATAACCGATGTTCCCTTAAGCAGCAGTTTCTTCAGCAATAGTTCCTGTTCCCATAATAACGGCTGGAACTTTATGCTATTTATAGAAACGGTTATCCTTGATAAAAATAGACATGATAACCTATTATCTAAGACAAGGACTGGTTAAAAATAATAGCGAAGACCTATTCAACAACCGCTATTTCTATTTTTAGCAAATCCAATATTTACTAAATATAGATCCTAAAATAAAGGATCTTTATTTAGAGGCTCATACGTAAAGTAATTTTAAGAAAACTTTTTGCCAATTAATTATAATAATTAATAAATGCAACAAATTAACTTTATTTAATACATTAACTAAAAATAATAATTATAAATAAATAACCAGAATTTCCAGTTAACGTAGGCTGACTCCAGTTCAGGAACAGTGCGCTGTCTCCAATTTCAAGTTTTGTTAGAACATCCAACTTAGGAATAGTAGACCTGCTGTCTCCATTTTACATCCCAAGCGATATACTTCTTCTAACATCTTTCGGATCCTTTTGACACGTACATTTCCATGAACCAAGTCATAGGTACTATCAACAATCATAATCACAACCGGATATTGACCTGCACACAATCTCTAAACACATATTTGCTTAAGTGTAGTCATCATCAAAACTCAAGAGGTCCAACAATATACAAGCTTTGTTTGGGTAGGAAGTCGCGGATGGCAAGGGATTGGTTGACCTCGGATGAGCCGGAGGCGTCGAGTTTCTTGGGAGCGCTAACCGCGGAGATGGTGGGAACCGGTACCATGATAAGTGATGAAAAATTCCGCCTGGCTGCCGCGGAGTTAGGTGTCGACTTCGATTCCCTCCTTGAGAAGGCAAACGAAAAGGGGAACGAAGCTTTGACTAACGTAGCTCCGATTTTGGAGCGGGAGTCAGCGGTGCTGGTGGACCCCCATTCAGACGTGGAAGAGGCAAGGGAGTGGTCGGAGAGAGTGGACCTTGCGGCTGAAAGGGAGGCCTTATGCCTTGATTTGGATAAACTCTCTCTCTCTCCTCCCTCAGCCTCGGACGTCCCCGAGAACTTGACGCTCTCTAAGCTGGAGAGTTTATGTTTAGATTTATCCAACCTGCTGATTGACGAGGGCAAAAACCTCCAAGGCTTATCCAGGGAATTATTCGAGATCGGAGTGGAGCCGTTCGATGTTGAAGAATTTATAAGCTTCACTCCGAGCCTTGGCGAGGGAGTGGCTGGGTCCCCTCAACGTTTGTAATCAACACTTATAATTTTTTGAATAGAATCATATTTTTGTGCCGAATTATTTGTATGATTATTCCTGACTCCAATGTGTTGCTTTTTTCGGAGTATTTCCAGTTCAATTTCATAGGCCGCGGCCGTTTTCTTGACCAATAAGCTGGAAATAATTTTACTTGAAACAATTCCGATCTTGGGACCCCATTCTATGTGTCTGACTTATCGATGTCACGGCTGGGTGACCTTTGAAGATTTACTTGTCTATTTTTTGAACTTAGGACCCCAACCTGAGGGTCCGACTTGTCGACGTTGCGGACAGGAAACATCGAGCTAAATTTTAACTTAGAATAATTTCGAACTTGAGACCACAATCTAAGGGTCCGACTTGTCGATGTCACGGTCAAGAAACGTCTAGCGAATTTTTACTTAGAATAATTTAGAACTTCGGACCCCAATCTAAAAGTCCGACTTGTCGATGTCACGGTCTGGAAACATCTAGGGAATTTTTACTTAGAATAATTTTGAACTTGGGACCCCAATCTAAGGGTCCGACTTGTCGATGTCACGGTCAGGAAACATCTAGCGAATTTTTACTTAGAATAATTTTGAACTTGGGACCCCAATCTAAGGGTCCGACTTGTCGATGTCACTGATTCGTGGCGACTTAGAATTAATTTGAATATGGAACCCCTCTCAAGGGGTCCGACTTATAGACGTAATTGAATTTAATAAGATTTGCAATATTACTAGAGGAAGTAGAATATAACTGAATACTTGTTAGAGCCGGGTAAATCTGAAAAATGAAATCTCGGTTATTGAAAAATGTAATGACAACGCGACTCATGCCGTGGGATGAAATACAACTGATTTTGAACAATGTGACAATGCTGCGGGATGAACTTGTGATGACATTAATGATCAGACTGGCCTCTTGCGAATTTTATTAAATCAAGTATTTTATCAAATGATCTCCATTCCATGGGCGGGGTAGCTTCTTTCATTCATGTCTTCTAGTTCAAATGTCTAGGTTTGATGACACGGACGATTTTGAACGGACCATCCCAGTTGGCTCAAAGCTTCCCTTTATCTACGATTTTCCCTGTGGCTTCGACTTTGCGTAGGACAAAGTCCCCAACATGAATATGTTTGGTTTTGACGAGCCGGTTGAAGCTGCAAATCATTTTTTGCTTATGGGCCATGGACCTTAATAATGCGTTCCCCCGTGTTTCTGGAAGCAGATCCAAGTTCTCCCTTTTCCTTTGTTCATTCTCGTCGTGTGAGTAGTAGGTAACCCTTGTGGAGGGTATGCCTATCTCTACTGGAAGCACTGCTTCAGATCCATATACCAGAGAGAATGGGGTATGCCCATTTGCTTCTTTGACGGTTGTTCGGCTTGCCCACAGGATGCCGGGTAGTTCTTCGTCCCAAGTACCTTTAACCCCCTCTATCTTCTTTTTGATACCGTTCAGGATCTCCTTTTTTGCTGATTCAACTTGCCCATTTGTTTGTGGCCGAGATACGGAGCTGAATCGGATTTGAATGCCAAATCTGTCACAGTATTTTGTTGTGTTCTTACTGACAAATTGTCTCCCATTGTCAGTAATGATCACACGAGGAATGTCGTATCTTGTGATGATATTTCGCCATATGAATTGGCAGACTTGTTTGTCTGTGATGGAGCTGAGGGCCTCTGCTTCTACGTACTTAGTGAAATAATCAATAGCTACTATAATGAATTTGCGTTGCCCCTTTGCAGGTGGGAAGGTGCCAAGGAGGTCCATACCCCACTTATCGAAAGGCAAGACGGCCTGCATAACGGACAAGTAGTTAGAGGGCTTCCTTCCTATCTTAGAATGGTATTGGCATTCGGGACATCGCTTGATCAGTGTTTCCGCGTCTTTTCTGAGAGAGGGTCAATAATATCCGCTTCTGAGGATTTTTCCAATGATAGTTCGTACTCCTTGATGTATACCGCATCCGCCTTCATGTATTTCGCGAAGGATGTAATTTCCTTCTTCAAGAGAAACACACTTTAAAAGGGGATGGGTGTATGATTTTTTATAGAGCGTGCCTTCGTGGAGCTCGAACCATCTGGCTTTCTTTTGAAGCACTTTGGCCTGATTCTCATCATGGGGGAGCGTATGATTTTGTAAAAATTTGATGTAGGGCTCCATCCACATTTCTGATCTACCAATGGTGTTAACCATGAGGTTGATACTGGGGTTTGGGAGAACTTCCCAGATAATATCGCGAGCCGCGGATGTTTCAGCTGAGCTGGCGAGTTTTGCCAGGGAATCGGCTTGTGCGTTTTGGGATCTTGGGATATGGACCAATGTGAATTTGTCGAATTTCTTGACAAATTCTTTTACTTGTTGCAAGTACATCTTCATGCCATCATCTTTGGCCTCGAATTCCCCATTTACTTGTCCGACTATTAACTGGGAGTCAGAAAAAGTGGATAATAATTTCGCTCCTGCTTCATGGCAATTTTGAGCCCCATGAGTAATGCTTCGTATTCCGCTTCATTATTAGAGGCCGCGAACTCGAATCTGACCGCTCTTTCCATACGGACCCCGACAGAAGACATGATTAGCAACCCAGCTCCGCTTGCTGATTGTGTCGAGGATTCATCCACATATAACTTCCATTCTTGATTAGGCCCAGGATGTTGGGGGACAGTGCTTTCGGCGATGAAATCTGCCAAGGCTTGTGCTTTGATCGCTGTTCGTGGTTCGTATTCGATGACGCGGCTTGATTTGTTTTTTCCTTCCAGAATCTTTTTCACGGGTTGGCTGGATCTGACGATGATCTGGTGGGATTGGAAGTATGGTTTCAGTTTTCTGCTTACCATCACGATCGCAAATAAGACCTTTTCTACTTCGCTGTAGTTTCGCTCCGATCCTCGAAAGGCGTGACTCACATAGTATACGGGGAATTGCTTCTTTTCTCTTTCGGCAATCAGTACTCCTGAAAGAGAGTATTCGGAGAGTGAGACGTATAAGACCAGCTTTTCCCTGTTGTATGGCGAAACCAGTTTCGGCAAAGAGGACAAGTGCTCTTTCAACTGCTGGAAGGATTCTTCGGCTTCTCTTGTCCATTCGAACTTGCTTTGCTTTAGGGTTTTGAAGAAGGGCGAACATCTGTCCGCGGACTTTGATAGAATTCTTCCCAAGGCAGCTACGCATCCTGTTAGCTTTTGAACTTATTTTACGGACCCCGGGGACTTCATATCCCGGATTGCCTGTATCTTGTCGGAATTGGCTTCTATTCCTCTTTCGTCAACAAGGAAACCAAGGCATTTCCCACCGGTGACTCCAAACACGCACTTTTCAGGGTTGAGTCTCATTTGATGTTTCCGGAGGGTGTTGAACGTTTCGCGTAAGTCTGCGGCATGTTGGGACGCTTGTTTGCTTTTTGTGATCATATCGTCCACGTATACTTCCAAGTTTCGGCCTATTTGAGATTGGAAGACCTTATTGACCATTCTCTGGTAAGTAGCTCCAGCATTCTTTAGCCCGAAGGGCATAACTTTGTAGCAGTATACTCCGGCATTCGTAATGAAGGCCGTGTGTGGCTGGTCTTTTGTGGCCAAAGGAATCTGATGGTAGCCGGCGTTAGCATCCATGAAACTCAGTAGAGCGTGGCCTGCCGTGGAATCTACCAAACGATCTATTTTAGGAAGAGGATAGTCGTCCTTGGGGCAGGCCTTATTTAGATCCGTGAAATCAACACACATCCTCCACTTGCCGTTCGCTTTTTTCACAAGGACGACGTTTGAGAGCCAGTCGGAGTATTTGCATTCTTTGATGAATCCAGCTCTCAGCATTTTCTCCACTTCTTCTAGGGCAGCCTCTATCCGCTCTTTTCCTTGATGTCGCAGCTTTTGCTTCACGGGTTTGTAGCCTAGTTTTATATCAAGTTTATGGCACATGACACTTGTAGGGATGCCAGGCATTTCTTCCGTGGAAAAAGCAAAGACATCGCGGAACTCCGTAAGGGTGGCAACGATATCTTGCCTCACCGGGCCAGGGAGATCCTTCCCTATTTTGATGCGTTTTCCCCCGAATATTTCCACCTCCTCATATCGTTCTACGGGGCGAGATCTTTCTTGCGGGTTGGGGTTCTCCAGATACACGCTCATGACACTTGGGGACTCCTCTTCCCTTTCCCTTTTGGAGGGGGTGATGGAAGTTCCTCGTTTTAAAGTGTTGATTAGGCATTGGCGTGCCGTCACCTGATCCCCCTTGAGGATACCCACTTGTCCGTCATCCCGCTCGAATTGTAGGAGGATTTGATGAGGGAAGATCGCGGCTTTGATTTTGTTGATGAGCAGAAGCCCCATGATAGCATTGTAGGGAAAGGTTAGATCCACCACCGTGAAACGTATGGGCATGGTTCTGCTTCCATTTCTTTCCCCCACCCGCACGGGAAGGATTATCGTGCCTAGTGGGATGACTTGACTTTCCCCAAACCCAATCAGCGGTTTGTCTAGGGGTTGTAAGTGCTTTTCCTCGAACTTCATTTTTCTCAGGCACTCCATTGTTATGAGATCAGCCGTTCTCCCGGTATCCACGAGTACCCTTTTGACTTTCATTTGCCCAATTTTGAGGGTGACCACCAGAGGATCAGTATGGCGTTGTCGCAGCGTTTGGGAGGTCGTGGCATCGAACCTCATGATCGGCCCACTTGATGAGGCTTTCGGGGGCCCTTTTAGCAGAGTGTGGACGCTATTTCTCGCT
>NC_080053.1:9980107-10012607 GCF_026212465.1 Amaranthus tricolor
AGCAACCCTTTTTCTTCCCCATTTGCCCCAAATCAGAAACCCTAAGAAAAAGACAATTGTTTCGTTCCAAAATTTATATTAAAACTTCTTAAATCTCTTTATTTACTCCTCCTTCCAACTTAGCACTATTAAAGTGTTCTACGCTTAGTTGGATTGCACTGAGGTAAGAATTTTATTCATTTTATGCCTTTTTTTGTTTATAGGGTTAATCTAATGTACTATATGATTCAGATATAGGTCACATATTTACAAAGTTATACTCCGCTAGCTCAATTTCATTTGGCTAAGGTATTTACTAATTGATTTTAGTACTATTCGAATATGAACTTGAATAAATTAAAACTTTATATATGTTTAAGGATTGGAATAGACTTAACAACTAGTATAAATGTAAGTTTTAAATATGAGATGAATGGACAAATTTAGCCTATTCTATTGAGGATGAGGAGGCATTAGAAGCTATGTGGGAGCATTCAACGTCTACCCCTATTCCCTCGTTCGAGTTGTATGTAGAATCAGTATCCTTAGGGAATAAGTAGTGTAACTCATAGAGGTCTTAGCCTTGTGACACTGATTTTTCCTAAAGAAGGGGAGTTCCAAAAGGGTCATGTGTTTGATAATAAGAAGCCTTTGTTGGAAGCTATTTGATTGTATCATATTTGTAGAAATGTGGAGTGTAGAACTGAGACTTCCAATCAAACTATCAATAGCTTTGAAGTGTAAAAGGGAATGTACTTGGAAACTTAGGGTTAGGTAAAATATGTATTCATCTACATGTCACATTGTAAAATACAAAGGGAAGCATGGGTATTGTGTATTAAATAGTACAATGTGTCAACTGAACACGTGCAATATATATCCTATGTGATTAACAAGATTAGAAACTATGTTGCGTAGGTTCCATCAATTAAAGTCTCTATGGTGTGGTAGATGGTGAAAGTCCAATATGGTACAGATGTGACATATAATCAGGCATGGTTTGCTAGGTGGCAAGCTCTTTTGTTTATTTACGACACTTGAAAAGATTTTTATCCTTTCCTCCTATACTTCTTGAAAGCAATGCAACATTCAAATCCGGGGACATTGGTTGAGTGATTTTTCAAAGCACACAATGATGCTGATTTTTATATTCATAATAATATCGACGAATAAGAAAGGGCTAGTATTAGGGTTTAATATTGAGCTGTGCGTGCTCATTTGATGAATTGCTACTCTAGCCATATAATTGAAACCAAATTCTTGTACCAAACTCTAGCCATACAATTGTTAATAATAATATTTGAGCCCAGAGACAGAATATTAATATCGTTATATAGTCAGTGTCGTTCCTTACAATGTATGGGCTACAGGCAAACTGAAAGAAGTTGGCTCTCTCTATGAATGGTCAATTCTGAACTTAAACGGATGTTTGGAAAAATAACAAAAATGGACCCTATTTATTATAATTAACATTAAAAATGTAGACGTATTATATAATTCTTAAATGATAAAAAAAACTACTCATAAATTGCAAATTTTTAAGTGTGTACTTCCATGAACTAGCATTTTCTAATTTTAGGGCCCTTTTAACTTTAGGCCCTAGGCAAATGCCTACCTTACCTATGATCAGAAAGTGCCCTGTATATAGTCATAATGGTTATTTGAGCTAATAATGGGATGATAAATTGATAAACGATAAAGAGTAATTCTAAACTCAACCTAGTAATTGAGTTATTTATCACTGTTACAAAAATTATTACCCCAATTTCGATTCATAAAACCACCTACTATCTTACATAGAAGACCTATTATCATACATAAATAATAAGCCCAATTACCATGCAAAAGTGAAAGCAATATTCGATGCATATGACAAACATTTTTGGGTAATTTGTTAAACAATGAAATTTGATTAAAATTATTGTGAAAGTAAAGTAATTAGGACTTTTTAATGTTTTTTTTTGTTCGAATGTACTCAATATTAAGATCCCTTGTTTATAATTTTGCCTAGGGCCCCATAAAGTTCAGGGCCGCGGCTGTGTATTGTTCTCTAAAATACATATTTTGATTGCGAATTTAAAACTCGAAAATTTATGAAGCTAAGTAGTTGTTTTATGTATGATAGTAGGTGTTTTATTTATGGTAATAGCAGTTACTATTATTGTATGGTTGTAGGTATTTTATGTAAGATAGTAGTTGTTTTATGT
This sequence comes from Amaranthus tricolor, assembly GCF_026212465.1. Lineage (NCBI taxonomy): Eukaryota > Viridiplantae > Streptophyta > Magnoliopsida > Caryophyllales > Amaranthaceae > Amaranthus > Amaranthus tricolor. The sequence continues at coordinate 9,982,294 of NC_080053.1, forward strand.
TTGTTAATTGGGGCTATTTTTTATGATAGTAGGTATTTTATGTATGATAGTAGATGTTTTATAATTCATAGTAGGTGTTTTATGTATCACAATATAGGTTTTTATTTTTATATGATATACTCCCTTTTATTCAGCTTAATTGTTTCATTTATTTTTAGACACTATTCATTTGTCACTCTTAATTTGTATTTTACTCTTAATCTATAAGTTAAAACATAGTCATATCACTAGTGGAAAAAACCTCATTTGCTGCGGTTTTCCTTAGACGCAGCATTAAATATCAAAAAAAAAAGAAAAAAAATATATATTACAATTGCTGCGGTTTTCCTGATGCCCGCAGCAAATAATGCTTATTTGTTGCGGTTTTGTTAAGCCCGCAGCAAATAAGTGCATATTAGACGAAAAAAAAATAAAACATAAATAAATTAGCATTATTTGCTGCGATTTTGTTAGGCCCGCAGCAAATAAGTATTAAAAAATAATAATAAAAATAATTTTTTTTTTCGTTTGATAAGCACTTATTTGCTGCCGGCTTCTTAAAACCGCAGCAAATAATGCTTATTTATTTATTTTTATTTTTTTCGTTTAATAAGTAGTTATTTGCTGTGGGCTTCTTAAAACCGCAGCAAATAATGCTTATTTGCTGCGGTTTTTTAAGAAGCCCGCAGCAAATAGTTAGTTCAAAAAATATAAAAAACGCGTTTTGACGTTCTATTGCTTCCAAACCCTAAAATAACTTTCTTCAAAAATCCAAGACGGCGACTGTCTTCTTCTTCAAACTCTTCAATTTCAGAAAATTTCTTCAAAAATCCACAAAAAATCTCTTCAAGTTCTTCAAGTTTTTCAAATCATATGACTCTACTGTGTTTTCTCTTCATTTCGTTCATTATCTTCCAAACCCCACGACTTTGTTTAAGTTCTTCAAGTTCCTGTGTTGTTGAAATTTGTTGCTTCAATAACCACCCATTGCACGAATTTCCTTCTCCATATTTGTTTAAGTTCTTCAACCTACCATTGTTGCTTTTCCTTCAAAAGCCACGAAATTAGGGCTAGTCTTGTTCTTTTTCAAGTCATTGTGTTTTAATAAGGATTTAGTCTTTTTTTTATACTAATCTTATTGTAGAAACAAAATTATCATATCTCATTACCAAGGTATGTATTTTATATTTGAATGTGAATAATTTACTTATGTATGTACTTGAATATTTGAATGTGAATAATTTTAATTAATTAGGATTTTTAGGGTAGATTGAATGAGAATAATTTACTTATGTATATATGTAGTTGTATATTTGAATGTGAATAATTACTTATGTATGTGGTATAAATGGTTCAATGGGTAATTGTTCTTATAAACGACATCATGTAAGATTATAATCATGTAATTTAATTATCAATCTTTATCATTGGATTAATCATTGTTTATTACATTCTACATTATTGGATTATTTAATACTATCAAACGCGAAAGGCAAAAAAAAAATGAAGATTAAATTTGAAGGCAGACAGACCCAACTCTGCGCCTCGCCCAAATCTCTGCAGCACGCGGAGAGCCTCCTGACCCAGCAAAAAAAAAATAAATAAAAAAAAATAAAAAATTTGCTGCGGGCTTCTTAAAACCGCAGCAAATAGTCATACACTATTTGCTGCGGTTTTTAAGAAGACCGCAGCAAATAGCCTTTTTTGCTGCAATTTTAAACCGCAGCATTTAAAATAGGCCATTTGCTGCTATCACTATTGCTGCGGGCCAAAACCGCAGCATATTATGGCCAAAAAACCGCAACAAATAAGGTTTTTTCCACTAGTGTGTGGGATCTTGTTTGATTCATCTCAATACAAGGATTATTAATATCAAATTGTTATAATTTTTAATTAAGAATAATTTGAGATATTAAGGATTATAATGTTGCCTCGACAAGTGTGAAAAACTAAATGGGACAATTAGACTGAATAGGAGGGAATATGATACTAGGTGTTATATGTATGAAAGTAAGTTTTTATGTATCATAGTAGGTATTTAATGTATAAAGGTAGTGGTTATTGTTTTTACTTGATAGTAAGTGTTTTATCCATCATATATAGGAGGTGCTCAATCCATCATAGTAGGAGATTTATAAATGATGATAAAGGTTTAAATATCAATTGAAGTAGAAATCATGATTTTGAAGATTGTGGTACATATCTAGCTTACTTTATGGAACAATTTGAAGGCACTTCTTGTTGAATAAATAGACCTTTAAATTTAGGAACTTCTCATACTAATCATTAGAGCTTTAATTGTGTGCCATTAATCCATAACCTGTTGGTGTTCATTCTCATTCTTAAAGTGATTTAATCAAATTAAAGCGCTTTTAAGCTCTTTGACTATGGTATATGAGGGTGAAAATATAGCTATTGGGATTGGCCTATAAATAGGAATTTCTCTTTCATTTGGAGATAAACATTTCTGAGTTTTGTCTTCTCTTCATGTTCTATTCACTTGTGCAAGAATGGTATTTGCTCCACACCTTTAGCAGTGAGTGTAAATTGCTATTTGTAAGTGTGTTAACCTTAGGAAAGTCCTATCTATCTACAATTGGGATAGTCGGAAAGTAACTTTCTTAATGCAACGACAAGTTCGTGTCACACCATACCTTTCCATATCAAACACGTGTTATACACTACTCTAAATACATTTCTCATATACAAATTGTAACTTCCCATAAAAACTCGGTTCGACAAAAGAATTATATTTTCTAAATAAAATAAGAAACCGAGTTAATCAAGGATGTTATATTGGAACAATAACAAAGATTTATTCAAAAGATAGATTTGCGGATCAAGCCCTACAAGAGTTATAAAGCATTTATTTAAAGTTTAAGGTCTAGCAGCAGAAATTAAAGTAAACTAGTATGAAGCGTCAACTATCTGAAAAGAAATAAAACTCGAGTGCGTAAGCACCTCTTAATTAAAACGTATTGTCCCGATAAACGAAAGAAATTCTAAAGTTTGGTTCTTCCATACTTAAGAAAATTAATTCTTCACAAGTGAAACCTCACTCCCCAACCTGCAACTTAACTCTCTGCTAGTTGTTAACCACAAAAGGAACAACATCAACGCCAGAACATTAAGATCAAAGGTACACATTAGTAAAATACTATACAAAGTTAATTACAACATTAAAGTAAAAGGATTTCATATAAATAATTCTTTTATGATTAAAATAGTCAGTCATACTGTTGCAACTACCTAGCCATACTGGCGGAACAAACCCACCATACTACGGTATCAACCCAAACTCCAAGTATCAGAAAATACATTAGGGGGAGCTAACCCCTAAGTACGTTTCTTCCATAGGCAACACTCCATGCTTAGGTGCCTATAGTTAAGTATGCATACCCTAGCGGTGGCTCATAATGCCCCCATATACCGCGAGTAAAATCAATCCACCAATCAACGTCGTACTACATCCATTTTTATGTTAGTGAGGTCAAACTACCTGATCGGGACTTTATTTCCTTCAATAGTAAAACCGCAAGTGCACAGCGTAGCTTAGTATGTCGGCAAGTACGGGTCGAATCCACAAGGAGTGGGGATTAAGTTAATAGTTTCTCGATCGATTAGTATGTTCAAAAACGTATAATATGATGTTTGGAGATAAAAATAAATAAAGCAAGCAATTAAAAGTACTTAATGAAAATAAAGCATAAAAGTAAATAAGGATACAATGAACTAAAGCAAGGATAAAATGATCAACAAGCTAAGAGGCATATGCTAGGCTTTCTCATCAAAGTAGTGTCTACTAAACTTTAACCTAAGATTATAGATGTTTTATTATGGGGAAGAATGTATCATAAGTACTAATGTTCTCTCTCGAGCAACAAAAGCTTCCTAAACATACTGAACTACCTATTCTCATGGAGCTAAGCATAATTTAAGACATAAAGCACACATTCAAGATTTCCAATCAAAGCATCTACCTATTCCCATGGAGATGTCTTAACTTTTAAGCATAGATTATCGTTAAAAATCGACTCTCGCCCTCAATTCAACGACACTACAACATGATAGCAAAAATCAATCTTAAACCATAAACAACACAACCAAGCCAAAGGTAAAGAAAGCAATTCAAACTACATATATGGTGATGATGCTTAGCCTAAGCCAAAATAAACTACTCACTCATACTCATATTGAAATTGTAGATTGCAAACAAGCCAAGAATCATAGATGAATAAATTAAACTAGAGTATCCTAAAGAGATGAGTGCAATATAAGTTGAAGAACTACAAGCATGAATATATGAAACTAAAGGCAAACAATCAAAGATGACTAAGTGACATGAATTGAAAACAATATAAGCAATGATAGAAGTTACTCTTTTAGGTTCAATCTAAGAATGAACAAGATGATTTGATGATTCAAAGTAATACCTTCCAAAAGCTTCAATAATAATACATCAATGTTTGAAGAATCCAAGTTGCAAAATAGTATAATAAAGGATGAAGCTAAGATTGTAATTGCAAATTGAAAGTCCTTAATTGAATTGAAAGGGAAATTATGCTAAACACTAATTCTTAATTGAAAAGAAAGCAACGCTATGAAGAATACATAGAAATTACTCAAAATGAAAGGTGAAAACTGAGATGCCTAGCTCCATCTTCCTCTTCTCTACTTATAGGCTTCAAAAATAAGTGGGGGGTGGTGGTTTCATGATTGCTCCACCACCCCTAGGTTGTAGGAGGGGGATGCCACCCCTAATGGATATGGTAGGGTGGTTGGTAAACTTGGCAGCAGCAATTAGAAGCAACAAATGTAATTGGGCCTCAAATGATATTTAAAAAGATCGCAAAAGCTGCCGCCGCCCATTTCGCTCGACCCGAGCGGAGCCCGCTCGACCAATCGAGCCACTATCATGTCCAACATCAGAAACTTCAAAAATTGAACAGAATGTGAAACTTCGCTCCGCTTGACCCGAGCCATCCCGCTCGACCAGTCGAGCAAATTTCCTGTACTCCTAAATTGAATCTTGCATTTTGTTAGAAGCTACTGGAAGTTCGAATGCACTTCGCTCAACCAGAGCCCACCTTGCTCGGTTGGTCGAGCAACCTTCAGGAATGTGAAACTCAGCTTCTGATCTCAAGTAATGCTCCTGGACTGCTCGAGCTACCTTGGCTCGAGCTCATTCTGGTTGAGTGGGTCTACTTTGGCTTCTTTTTGGCTTGTCTTATGGCTTAGCTCATGACGTTTCACTTCTTTGAACCCTCGGTCTTTAGGTGAGCAATGTATGCAACCAAAGAGGCTAGTTTGTGCTCGGTGTTGATGATTAGATCCTGAAATGAAATAAAACACAAAACCAATAAAATAAGTGTAAAATCCAATAAACCAATGCAATAACATATAGTTTCCTCACGCTAAACAAGCCATTTATCGGGGTAAAATTAAAGATAAAAGTAGCTAACACTACCTCTACTTATCAAATTATTAAAATCATATTTCTTGATTAAGGAAAACATATTATCATCCTTATACTACATCTATTTTTCTTCAAGAAATAATCAACATTATATAATATTTTACTGCCTATACGTACCTTTAGAAGACAAAAATAACTCTATACGTACTTATCAACTTCAAGTCACAAATCGGGAGCCTACATAATTTACTTATATATACTTTGATAAGCATACATTCATGCTATCTTAAACCACAACAAATACCCACACATAATTCCAACACATTCTATAATAATCTCTTACTCATCCAATACACTTCACATCATCACAATATCAAATAAAAATTCAGATTCAAGAATTTATCCAGAATAGTAGGTTAGGACTGTTATACTGAAATTCCGACTTCACCGTTGCGTTTAGAAGTTATCAAAATCCCCAGGTACTAATTTTCATGTTATTTAAAGTACCCTAGCTATTTTTTAACCTACGTTAAGCTCAAAAGGAGTCCAAAAACTCATTTTTTTTTTGACAAATTTTCAAATCCTACGGGATTATGTGAAATTACTAATAAATCTTGAAATATTAATATTTTTATCAACCTATTAAAATTCTATAACTATCACATTCATAAACCTTTAAATTAATATTTTTAAAAATTATTTCATCTTTATCATTTTAACCTCGCCATAAAATTTAAAATCTAGCTACACACTTTTATCAATAATCTTCAAACTTAGCACATGTAGCAAACCCATAAATTTCTCCTTTCTTGACATAAAAATTTGATAAACAACATGTTATCTTAAATCATAATATACACTCCATTGAATTTTTATTCATTCCTACAACTAATCATATAAACATGCTTATAACTTCTACAATCTAACACCCATTAAAAATTTCTACAACATACAAACATTATAAACTATAACATACAACATAATATATTAAATAAAAGTTTTAAATTTAATAAAGTTATTATTTGATAATTTAAACATAAAATTCATGCCTTTTTAATAAAATAAACATAGTTTAGAGAGTCTACTTACAATTGAATTAGAAAAAGATGGGAGAAAACAAAGAATGTAGGAGTGGAATTAGGCGTGAGGAGGGAGAATGAGAAGGGAGAGTTTTGTGCTTTAGTTTTGATAGAAAAAAAAATGCATAAATTTAGGAAATGGGTATTATCAGTAATAAAAATGAAATCTTTCAAATTCCTTCAAAGTAGAGTTACAAAACCCTAGAAACCCTTCCCCATGGCCAGCCCTTCACACCCCCTTTTTTTATTTGATTTTTTTTTTCAATTAAATCATAAGTTTATTTAGGTTGGGCTAATTGTTGTATTGGAATGGGGTTGAAGTTGCATTTGTTAGTCCATTTCCATGAAAGAAGTGTAACCTTTTTAATTAAATAATTTATTTTCTAATTAAATAATATTAGTAAATAAAATATTTATTCAGAAAATGTCGGAGTGTTAAAGACTACCCCTCCTTAAAAGGGTTTCCACCACAAAAGCAAAACACATAACAACATGGAAAAAGTAAAATAAACAAACATGATCACACATTCCAGCAACATGAGTACACAATCAATAACCACACACACAAAAATAACCAAAAGCATGAAAATGCACGAAATTTCTCTCGCCTTCTACCCCCGTTGAAAAAATTTACGCCCCCGTAACTTACTAACTTGAGATAAAAGGTGAGGGTACTTCTCTCGCATGGGCTCTTCCATTTCCCAGGTTGCCTCTTGTGAGCAATGATTGGACCATAACACCTTAACCATAGTGATATCCTTTCGACGAGTACTACGGACCTTCTTATCAACTATTCAGACAGTTTTTCCTCGTAGGTTAAACTCTCATCATGTTCTAATGGTTCTAGATTTAATACATGAGAAGAGGCTACGACATAACGCTTCAGTTGAGAAATGTGAAAAACATAGTGTACCTTACCAAGAGCATTAGGCAATGCTAACTGATAGGCTAACTTCCCTACCTTTTCGAGAATGTCATAAGGACCTATGAAACGTGGGCTTAACATTCCACGAGCACCACAACGAACTACTCCTTTCATTGGAGACACACGAAGTAGAACCTTATCAGCCTCTTCAAATTCATCAGGTTGATGTTGAAGATCGGCGTACGATTTTTGTCTATCCTCGACTGCTTTCATTTTATCTCAAATTAACTTCACTTGCTCAGTCATTACAACAAGCATTTCAGGTCCTAAGGTAGCAGATTCAGTAAAATCAACCCAACACACAAGATTACGACACCTACGACCATAAAGTGCTTCAAATTGAGCCATTAGAACTCTACCAGATCCAAATGTTCATCCCGTGAACCTTGCCATTCCATAGCTATCACTCTCAACATGTCCTCCAGTATCTAATTGACACGTTCCGTCAAACCGTTGGTCATCGGGTGAAAAGAAGTACTATAAAGAAGGGTGGTCCCCAACGCTTGTTGTAGTAATTTCCAGAAATGTGACGAATACCGAGTATCCCGATCGCAAACAATAATACGAAGTATCCCATGATAACGAATCACGTACTTAATATAAGCACAAGCAAGTTGTTCCATATCCCACTTACAATTCATTGGAATAAACCTTGCCAACTTAGTAAGTCTGTGCACGATAACCCAAAGTACATTACCGGCTCTTATTCATGGCAAACCTAACACGAAATTCATGGAAACGTCGTCCTACTTCCACACAAAAATTTCTAAAGCTTGTAAGTACCCGGCATGTCTGTTATGCCCACTCTTGACCTTTTGACACGTTAAATACTTAGCAACAAATTCTGCAATATTCCTTTTCATACCCAACCAACAAAACATGAGTTTTGAATCTTCGTACATCTTGTCTCCACCAAGATGAACTGAGTATCTAGAATTATGAGCTTCATTCAACAATTTCTTCTTTAAAGAGTAACGCCTATTTGGTACACACCACCGCCCTTTAAAACGAAGGCTACCATCTTCATGACTGTAAAACCTTCAGCTTTCCCTTCACTAACCTGCTCTCGAAGTTTAATGAACTTGGGGTCTTCTAGTTGTTTAGTCATAATTTCTTTGAAGAATGTGGGTTGAATGGAAAATGCACTCAACTAGGCTTCCAAGTCCCCTTCTTGGATTATCTCTAAGTTCATTCTCTCAAACTCCTTACTCAAATCCTCATAAGTAATCAACGATGAGACCGAGTGCCTCGATTTCCTGCTCAAAGCATCAGTGACTACATTCGCACGACCCTCATGATAAGCAATCTTCAAATCATAATCACTGATCAATTCTAACCAACGTCGTTGGCGTAAATTCAATTTGGATTGAGTGAACAAAAATTGTAAACTCTTATGGTCCGTAAAGATCTTACATTTGACACTGTTTGCGATATTTTATCTTTATTTTTACTCTTATAAATAGCTCGTTTAGCGTGAGAAAACTATATGTTATTGCATTATTTTATTTGATTTTGTGCTTGTTTTGTTGCTTTGGTGTTTTATTTCGTTTCAGGATCTAATCATCAAAATCGAGCACAAACTAGCCTTTTTGTTGCATACACTACTCACCTAAACGCTGAGGGCTAAAAGAAGTGAAACATCATGAGCCAAGCCACAAGAACAAGCCAAAAGAAGACAAAGTAGACCATTCTAAAGCCCAATCGACCAGAATTAGCTCGAGCCAAGGTTGCTCAAGCAGTCAAGAAGCGTGTACTTGAGATCAGAAGCTGAGTATCACATTCCTGAAAGTCGCTCGACCAGTCGAGCAAGGTGGCTCGGGTCGAGCGAGCTACAGTCAAACTTCCAGTAGCTTCTAATCATTAACAAGATGCAATTCAAGGGTACAGAGCATCCGCTCGACCAGGTCGAGCAGAGCTGATTTTCACATTCTGTCGAACTTTTGAAGTTTCTGATATTATACCTGATGGTGGCTCGACTGGTCGAGCGGACTCCGCTCGGGTCAAGCAAGATGGGCAGCAACAACTTTAGCGATCTATTTAAATATCATTTGAGGTGCAATCATTTTTATTCCTTTAGATTGCTGCTACCAGAACTGCTTAGCCACCCTACCCTATCAATCAGGGGTGGCACCTCCTTCCTACAACCTAGGGGTGGTGGAGCAATTATGAAACCACCACCACCCCCCCACTTGTTTTGTGAAGGCTATAAATAGAGAAGAGTAAGATGGAGCTCAAGCAATTCGAATTTCACCCTTCATTTTGAGTAACTCTTATGTATTCTTCATAGTTTAGCTTTTATTTCAATTAAAACTTAGTTTTTAGCATAATTTCTCCTTTAATTAAGAACTTTCAAATTTCAATTACAATCTTAATTTCAATCCTCTATTGTAGCATTTTGCAATTTGGATTCTTCATCCATTGATGTATTTTTATTGAAGCTATTGGAAGGTATTATTTTGAATCATCAACAATTATCTTGTTCATCCTAAGATTGAATCCAAAAGAGTAAATTCTATCTTTTGCTTATATTGTTTTCAATTCATGTCACTTAGTTATCTTTAATTGATTGCTTTTAGTTTCATATATTCATGATTGTAGTTTTTCAATATATATTGCGCTCATCTTTTTAGAATACTCTAGTTTAATTCATTCATCTATGGTTCTTGGCTTGTTTGCAATTTACAATCTCAATATGAGTATCAGTGAGTAGTTTATTTTGGCTTAGGATAGGCATTATCACCATGTATGTAGTCTAAATTGCTTTCTTTACCTTTGGCTTGGCTGTGCTGTTTATGGTTTAAGATAGATTTTTCTATCATGTTGTAGTGTCGTTGAATTGAGGGCGAGAGTCGATTTTCAACGATAATCTTTGCTTAAAAATTAAGTCATCTCCATGAGAATAGGTATAGGCTTTGATTGGAAATGTTGAATGTCTACTTCATATCTTAAATTGTAGTTAGCTCCATGAGAATAGGTAGTTGAGTATGTTTTAGGAAACTTTTGTTGCTCGAGAGTGAACATCAGTATTCGTTGAATTGAGGGCGAGAGTCGATTTTCAACGATAATCTCTGCTTAAAAATTAAGTCATCTCCATGAGAATAGGTAGAGGCTTTGATTGGAAATGTTGAATGTCTACTTCATATCTTAAATTGTAGTTAGCTCTATGAGAATAAGTAGTTGAGTATGTTTTAGGAAACTTTTGTTGCTCAAGAGTGAACATCAGTATTTACGATACGTTCTTTCCTATAACAAAACATTCATGACCTTAGATTAATGTTAAGTAAATGCTACGTTGGTGAGAAAGCCTAGCCTATGCCTTTTTAGCTTATTGATCATATTATCCTTGCTTTAGTTCATTGCATCCTTATTTACTTTTATGCTTCGTTTTCATTAAGTATTTTCAATTGCTTACTTTAATTGTTTCTATCACCAAACATCATATTATATGTTTTTGAACACACTAATCGATCGAGAAACTATTGACTATACCCCCACTCCTTGTGGATTCGACCTGTGCTTGCCTTCGTACTAAGCTACGCCGTGCACTTACAGTATTACTATTGTAGGACGTAAAGTCCCGATCAGACACCATAGAGATAATGACACCAGATTTTTAATGCAAAAACAACAGCTGCTAATTCCAAGTCACGCGTCGGATAATTCACCTCATGAGTCTTCAACTAAGGCAAAGCATACGCCACTACTTTCCTATCTTGCATCAAAACACAACCTAACCTATGTTTGGACACATCACCGTAAACGGAATATTCCAAAGCTGGATCAGGTAAGGTCAACACTGGAGCTGTAGTTAACTTCTCCTTCAACAATTGAAATTCCTTCTCATACCCTCTTCATCAAGGATGTTAGCGGACGAGCAACACGAGAAAAATCCTTCACAAAACGACAATAGTACCCTGCCAAACCTAAGAAGCTTCGAATATCCTTAACATTCTGGGGTGTAGGTCAGTCTCGAACCGCTTTTTTCTTAGTTGGATCTATGGAAATTACCTACTTAGAAACATAATGACCCAGAAAAGCCACCAGTTCTAACTAAAATTCGCACTTTGAAAACTTAGAGTACAAATCATTTTCTCGAAGAATTTGTAACATAACCCTTAAATGCTCTTGATGTTCTTCACGACTCTTAGAATACACCAAAATATCATCAATAAACACCATCACACACTGGTCCAAATAAGCATTAAAAATTTAATTCATCAGTTCCAAGAATGTTGCGGGCGCATTGATTAAACCAAAAGGCATCACTGTGAATTCAAAATGCCCATACCTCATTCGAAATGCCGATTTATGAATATCCTTCTCCTTAATTGTAACTGGTGATAACTCGACCTCATGCCAATCTTGGAGAAGATTCCTGCCCTTTGTAACTAATCAAAAAGGTCATCAATACGGAGTAACGGATACTTATTCTTAATAGTGACTTTATTAAACTCTCTATAATCAATACAGAGGCGCATAGTCCCGTCCTTTTTCCTCATAAACAACATTGGGGCTCCCCATGGAGAGACACTAAGTCTAATATAACCCTTATCTAACAATTCCCCTAGTTGCACTTTCAATTCCTCTATTTTCCAAGGAGCCATTCGATAAGGAGCCTTTGAAATTGGCCTTATCCCAGGCACCAAATCCATTGAGAAATCTACGTCTCTCTTAGGTGGCATGCCAGGAAGCTCTTCCGCAAACACGTCCTTAAACTCACAGATTACAGGAATATCTTCAAGTTGAACCTGCCGCTTATCTACTTTATTTTTACTACACAAAAACCAGCTTGGGAGTCCCTGCTTGATCAACTTACTTACTACTAATAAAAACACAATTTTTGTCTTGGGTCCCTTAGGAAACTTCATGTATTTCACTCTCTATTTACCCAACCAATCCATCCCTAGGATAACATCTAAATCGTCTATTTCCAAAGAAAAGAAATCACTTAAAAATTTTGTATTTCCTATCCTAACTAGGACTTTACAGAATAACAAATTATAATGAAAGGTCTCTCCATAAGGTATTGCAACTGAAAAAGATGTTTTCACGGGATTTTTCAATCCTAAGTCCTTAATTCTAGACTTAGAAACAAAAGAGTATGGTACACCAAAATCAAATAGAACTTTAACAGACTTTGAATTGATGCAAAACGTACTTGTGACCACATTAGACACCGGTGTTGCTTCCTTTCCAATAACATTCCCTATCTGAGCCGCTCTCTTATATAACTGGTCTATGGTATCATACCTATCGGTTTCAATATGGTTCTGAATTTCATACGATAAACCCAATTCGAAACGTTGAACTTTCTTTGCTTCACTTGGGACGTCCTCAGGTTAAACTTTCAAATACTCCATAAATTTTTGATAATACTCATCCATTGTTAAATTTTACATTGCAAATCTAGCAAACTCATTAGATTTATCTTCCCTCATGTGTGGGGGTAAAACTGATCTCTTAACACACCCTTAAAACCTTCCTGGCTTAATTCATCACCATTCTCTTCTATCAGCCTCATCTTACTGTGTGTCCACCAATAGTCAGCATATTCGACGAGGAAGAATGCAGCCTGGTCAAACATGAATTCTACGAGGCATCGATCCATTATAAAATGAGGACTTACTCTAGGTTCTTTTACTTAAAGATGAAGCTTTCCCTTTCTGAGACTTTTGTCTGAGGTTTCTCACACCAGCTAAGGCTTTCACTAAGTTTCGAAGCACACAGTCAAAGTCACTTCTATTTCCGTTCCTTCTCAAGAATGGAGGCATGATGAAAGGCATATTGCATTATAAATAAACTTGGTATATAAAAATATTTTACTATCCTTACCGAGATTAAACAATGTATAGGGCTAATATAACTTCTTAGAGATAAAGAGGTTGGTCCTAATAGTTGGCAGACTTAAAATATTGAGTCTGACAATCAACTCTTAATCTTTCGCCAATTTCCAAAAGGTATTAACTATAATAGTGTTCAATATTTACAAAAACTTTCGATAACACAATATATCGAATTTCACATTTCTGTAAATGAGAAAAGAGTATAAATAATTCAAAAGAAATTAAATAAGAAATTCTAATTCAAAATCAGCATACTCTGTCATAATGTACTATTCCATTCCAAAATATCCGGGTACAAAATCCCAAATAACCCTCATTCTATGTAACCAAATTATCAAAATATATAAAAGAAACTTCTCAAGCAAAATATCCATACATCATTATTAGCGTGGAAAATGTCATATAAGATCATAAGTAGAAATAGTAGAATCAATAACAAGATCATTTAGCAAAAGGAGACGCATCCATACGATCCCGGTCCTACTTATAAAGGTCAGGGTCAAAATCAGCATCACCGCAATCGTCATCACTGGATGTGCACTCTAAGTCAGTGGATGTCTCTACAGGTAGGGAGTCACTCATATCAAGCTGGACGTCAAAATCTGAAAGCTCAAAAATCTCTGATTCAGGTGGTCTTTCTTCACTCATAATCTCTTCTCTACCAGCTACTTCCACCTCCATATCGGCATTATACTCCCCCTTAGGGTTATCCTCGTAGAACTCCTCAGCCTCCTACTCGGGAACCCCCTCAGAATCTGCCTCTAGATCCTCCTCGGAATCATCCTTTAGATCCCTCTCAGGATCCTCCTCGGAATCCTCCTCGTCGAAATCCATGTTTAGAACTGAGTTAGTATCGACGCCCGCGACATCCTCCCCAACAATCTCAGCGCCTACTCCAACAACCTCAGCATTCTCACGTCCCTCAGGGTCTGTAGCCTCTGTTCTCCTACTCAGTCTGTCAATCTCCCGGTCTAATTAATCAATTCTTTCATTCATCTCAGCTTCTTCCTCAGCTAAAATTCTCTCATAAACCTTATGAGACTTCTTGTAAATCAGCTCCATCCTATTCTTATAGGCTAGCTCATTCTCTCCTTCCTTCATGTCCCAAATTTTTTATGCTTCTATTTCTGCTCAAACCAGCACACAATCAAATTCAATATAATTCAAGATAAAGAATTTTAGTTCAAACACAACCATAAATCATAAACAAATAATTATTAAGCACACAACGAACACTTTCGTACTTATCTCTAGGGTCTAAGTAAAATCACTAACACAAAGTCGTAAATACCCCTTAATGTTTACCCATTACTCTCATAACTTATTTGTACGTTTTCATTTCTTATTAGGTTATTGAATTACCTTTATAACACTATATTAGAACTCCCGCTCAGATACCAGTTGTAAAATCCCATAAAAACTCGATTCGACAAAAAACTATTTTCCAAATAAAATAACAAACCGAGTTAATCAAATATGTTATATTGGAATAGTAACAAAGATTTATTTAAAAGATAGATTTGCAAATCGAGTCCTACTAGAGTTATAAAGGTTTTATTTAAAGTATAAGGTCTAGTAGCGGAAATTAAAGTAAACAAGTATGAAGAGTCAACTATCCGAAAAGAAATACAACTCGAGAGTGTAAGCGCCTCTTACTTAAAATGTAATTGTCTGGGAAAACGAAAGAAAGTCTAAAGTTTGTTTCTTTCATACTTAAGAAAATTTATTCTTTATAAGTGAAACCTCACTCCCTAACCTGGAACTTCACTATCTGCTAGTTGTTAACCACAAAAGGAACAACATCATCGTTGGATCATTAAGATCAAAGGTACACGTTAGTAAAATACTATACAAAGTAAATCATAACGTTAAAGTAAAAGCAATTCATATAAATAATTCTGTTTTGATTAAAATATTCAGCCATACTTCTGTAACTACCCAGTCGTGCCGGAACAAACCCGTCGTACTGCGGTATCGACCCAAACTCCAAGTGTGAGACAATACAATAGGGGGAGCTAACCCCTAAGGAAGTCTATAACATAGGAAACATGCCATACTTCAGTGCCTATGGTTAAATATGCATACCTCCGCCGTGGCTCACAATGCCCCCATATACCGCGAGTAATGTCAATCCACCAATTGACGTCAAACTACATCCATTTTTATGTTAGTGAGGTCATACTACCTCTATTTATCAAATTACTAAAATCATACTTCTTGATTAAGGAAAACATACTATCATCTTTATCATACATCTATTTTTCCTCAATAAATAATTTTTACTGCGCAAACGTACCTTTAGAAGACAAAAGTAACTCTAAACGTACTTATTAACTTCAAGTCACAAATCGGGATCCTACATAATTTAATTGTATATACTTGGATAAACATACATTCATGCTATCTTAAACCACAACCAATACACACACATAATTCCAAGACATTCAATAATAATCTCTTACTCATCCAATACCCTTCACATCATTACTTTATCAAACAAAAATTTAGAATTAAGAATCTGTCCAAAACAGTAGGTTAGGACTGTCAAACTGCAATTCCGACTCCACTGTTGCGTTCAGAAGTTATCAAAATCTCGGGGTACCAATTTTCATATTATTTAAAGTATCCTAGGTATTTTTAACCTATATTAAGGTCAAAAAGAGTCTAAAAACTCATTTTTTTGACAAATTTTAAACCCTACGGGATTATGTTAAGTTACAAGAAATCTTAACATATTAATATTATTATCACACTATTCATATTCTATAATTATCACATCCATAAACCTTTGAATTAATTTCTTTTTAACAATTTCATCTTTATCATTTTAACCTTACAATAAAATTTAAAAGCAAACTACACACTTTCATCAACACAATCTTCAAACTTAGCACATATAGTACACCCATAAATTTCTCCTTTCTTGACATAAAAATTGGATAAACAACATGTTATCTGAAATCATAATATACACTCCAAAGAATTTTTAATCATTCCGACAACAACTAATCATATAAACATGCTTATAACTTCTACAATCTAACACCCATTAAAACTTTCTACAACATAGAGACATTATAAACTAGAACATACAATATAATATATTAAATAAAACTTTTAAATTTAATTTATTTGATAATTTAAACATAAAATTCATGCCTTTTTAATAAAATAAACATAGTTTAAAGAGTATACTTACAATTGAATTAGAAAAAGATGGGAGAAAACCAAGAATGTAGGGGTGGGTTTAGGTGAGAGGAGGGAGAATGAAAAAGGAGAGTTTTATGTTTTTTTTTTTATAGAAAAAAATGCATAAATTTAGAAAATGGGTATTATTAGTAATAAAAATGAAATCTTTCAAATTCCTCCAAAGTGGAGTTACAAAACCCCTAAAAACCCTCCCCCATGGCCGGCCCTTCATACCCCTTTTTTTTTGAATTTTTTTTATTAAATCATAATTTTATTTAGGATGGGCTAATTGTTGGATTGGAATTGGGTTGAAATTACATTTGTTAGCCCATTTTCATGAAAGAGGTGAAACCTTTTTAATTAAATAAATTATTTTCTAAGAAAATAATAGTAGTAAGTAAAATATTTATTCAGAAAATGTCATAGTGTTACACATATGTTATACCAATGGCGGATCCAAGGCTCGGAGTCCTAGTTGGCACCAACTAATGGACAAAATTTCAGCAGAGTTTCGTTTGTAAAATTAACAACTAATTTTTTATTTTTGCAAAATGATAAGTAGAAGCACAATAAATTATCAAAATATTGATCTTATTCTTGAAAGGGTTTCTTGTAATAAAATAGTGTTTTCGAATAAAAAAATGCTAGTAATTAAGATCTATCCTAATCATATTCATTATCTGAATTAATAACAATTTAAACTTTTTTATTAAATTTATTTCTCTTTATTTAAATTAATGTAACCATAGAAATAGATAAATATGCTCTAAAAATAATATGTATGCTGTAAATAAATAGTAGATTGATTTATTATAGTGCACGTTCTTTATTGAGGTCGTCTCACCGTGAGACCATCTCAATTGGGTCAGTTCAAACTATTTTTACAAAAAATTGCTTCTTGTACAAGTGTGAATTCATATTTTATTGTTACTATTATGTTTTTTTACTAACGAGCTGCTTGTATGGGACCATCTCACGGTGAGGCAGTCTCATACAAGACTTGCTAAGATTTTAAATACAATATATCATAAAAGCAAATGGAACAAAATAAATCTACTGATGTAATAATAAAATGGAACAAAATCAATAAAATAAGATAATACTACTAAAATGAGAGAGTATTTATCATCAAAAGACTTCAAGTACTAATTTTACACTTTTACTATTACCAATAGAAACGTCTACTTTGAATTTTTATTTTTTTTTTAAAAAAATGCCAGCACGTGTGCCCGTGGGCTCTAACGTAAATCCGCCAATGGTTATATTATCACCTGTGTTGATGATTGTACCCATAGACTTTGTAAAGACCTTAAAAAGGCCTATATTTCCAACACTTCTAGTATGGATGGGTTTTTGAGGTTTGTTAGACCATATGTTTTTAAAGTTAGAGATATTAACAACCAAAGTAAGTGTTTTAAGCTTGAATGTGAATTTATTTATGCGTATTATGGAATGTCTAATTTCCTAACAAGTTAAACAATTAAAATCTATTTTTAAGTACCAAAAGTATCGCTTATAAGTAAGAAAGTATATGAGTATACCTGAAATAGCCATAGAATGGGTAGTTATTTTTACACTAAGGCAAAGATAATCAAGTTCGTTCACTACAAAAAAATTTGCTTCTAGCTACATTTATTTAGCCATGCTTAATGAAGTGTGGCTAATAAATTGTCTTTTGACACACTTAATAAGCGTGATAGAAAAAGCCAACCTTATAAATGTGACTGAATAATAACCACACATATAAGCGTCGCTAAATTTCAATTAAAAAAAATCTAAATCTAAATTATATTGGCACACATCATACACATTCTACTTCCTCAACCCTAATTGACTTCCCTCAACCGAACTTTTCATCTTCGTTAACCCTAATCTACTCTTGAGTCCTATTCCTCTTCCTCTTTCTCAGTTCTAATCTCACCGTACACTCCACATGGTGGCGGCTGATCGCTCTCTCCTCACGCCTTCCCTTCACTCCCTATCATAGTCACATTACAGCAACTACAATTTTTGCCCCTATTTCACGCTCGAATTAGCAATAAGAAAACCTCAAAGGATGTTTATCGAGATTTATTCTCAATCAATCCACAGTTCTTTCGAGGTAAAATCCCTAGTTTATTCTCAGTAATATGAATTTTCCTTATTATGTTGTAAAGTAGCTGAATTATTACTCCCTTCTTTGGCTATTTGGGTTTTTAGAATTTTTGAGAAGTGTTGTATATTTTGCAAATAATTCAATGTTTTGGTTATTGGTTTATTTAGTTGATGTATTGTTTAATTGTTTCAGTTATAATTGTACTGTTGTGATTTGTTGCTATGAACAACCTAGTAATTTGCACGGCCAGTGTTTTGTTATTTTTTATGTGCTTTAACTTCTATTATTGCTAATTGTGTTACTATGTGAGCAAGTAGTGATGTCAGCAGAAGAAACGAGGTTGCTTCTACTACATCATTGTTGTTGTCTCCATTGTCTTTTGCAAGGAACCAGCTCAAAACCGATATTCGCTTCACTTATGCTAGAAGGCCTAAAACAAAGTTGCCAGAAGAAGGCTAAAGTTGCCAGAAGATCGCTGAGCTGGAAGGTTGTTAAATTCAGTTTTGGGGTAATGGGTAATAAAGTAAATCTAGAGAAAAGTTGTTATGAGTTTGTTATCCTGACTACCTTGTTGAAGGTATACTTAAGTTAGTTTGTTATGAATTTTGCTATTAATAGAGGATGGGGGAAAGGGAAAGGTATCCAATGATTAATTAACAAGTTGTTATTGGGAGAGCACCTTCCTCTCCAAAGAACGCTTCCATTGTATTGCTGAGTATTTTGCTTAATATTAGTAATACATTCCCTTCTAAATCAATCCTACAGCTCAATTATTACTCTGAGTCATCTGATTCCTAGCAAATTGGTATCAGAGCATTAACGTTCCAAACCGGAGAAATAGATGGCCCGTTTAAATCACGGACAACGGCTGGACATGTTGGAACAGGAGGTGGCTAGACTGCCGGCGCGCATGGCTGGGGAGATAACCACGGCATTAACAGCGTTCAAAACTGACCTCAATTCCCAGCTGGCTGCTGGCCAGGAAAAAATCCGGTCAGACCTTCGTTCTTCATTGACGAACGGTCTCCCTCTACATGGGATAACCCATTTTCATCTCAGCCTCAGCTGGGAAACGGAGAAGGTGGTTACCAAGGGGGGCAATCGAATTGGAAATTACGAAAACTCGACCTACCTCTGTTTGACGGTACAAACCCGGATGGTTGGATTCTCAGAGCTGAGCGGTTTTTTCATTTTTATCAATTGGGGGAAGAGGATCAATTGGAGGCAGCCATTGTTCCGGTGGAAGGAGATGCCTTGCTATGGTATCAATGGGAACGCCGGCACCACTCGGTGCTTTCATGGGATGCGCTGAAGAAATTACTTCTCCGGCGTTTCAGAACTACCGCCACCGGCACGTTGCACGAGCAGTGGCTCGCTCATGAACAGATCGGAACGATGACGGAATACCAACATCGCTTCATTGAGATTTTAGCCCCGATAGAAGGTGTCCCAGAAGAAATTGCGAAGGGGCAATATATTAAGGGATTGAAGGAAGAGATCTGGATTGAGGTTCGGATCTTGGACCCGGTTACTTTGGACCAAGCTATGGAGCTGTTCATGCGAATTGAGGAAAAATGGAGAATAGGCCCAAGGCCCAAACAGACTTCTAACTTGCCCACGTGGCGTACCCCTTACCCTAACCCACATTCTTATCCAAATTCAGCAACCCAAAACAATCCCCTTTCAAACACAAAACAGATCCACAACCCCACCACCCATCAAACTTTCACGAATCGAAACACCGTTAACAACTACAAAAATTCCGGTGAGATAAGGCGGCTCTCCGAGAAGGAACTTTAGCGGAAGAGGGAGCTAGGGTTATGTTTCCGTTGTGATGAGAAGTGGTCGATTAATCACCGATGTCAGCGTCGTGGATTGAGCGTCTTACTCACGGAGGAGGAGGAGGATGTGACGGAAGTGAGTGAGTTTTCTGTGGCGGAGATAAGTCCGGGCGAAACCAACACAACCTACCCGAACCCAAACCTGACCCCAGAAGTCTGCCTGAGTTTCGTAATGGGACTAACTAGTCCCAAAACGATGTGCCTGGCCGGTATAATGAATGACAACTCCGTGCCGGTGATGATTGACCCAAGAGCAACCCATAATTTCGTCTCCAAGGTCGCGGCCCAGAAGCTTGGTCTTAATCCAACCGAATCCAAAAGCTTCGGGGTAACCTTGGGCACCGGTGAGACGGTACAAGGGGAAGGGGTGTGTAAAGGTGTCGTGCTAGACCTTCAAGGGGTCACGATCGTTGAAGATTTTCTAATTCTTCCTCTGGGCAGCTCGGATGTAATCCTGGGCATTCAATGGTTGGAGAAATTGGGCACCATCACAACCAACTGGAAAACACAGACATTGAAATTTCAGTTAGATGGTACAACGGTTACTTTGAAGGGTGACCCTCATTTGGGTCGAACGGGAATTTCTCTTAAAGCCATGATCAAAACCTTGCAAAAGGAAGGGCAGGGATACCTACTGCAATTGAATCAGTTGGAGGGAGAAGGGGAAGCTAAGCCAACCATCCCTAAAGATTTCATATCGTTGGTACAAGAATTTAAGCACGTGTTTCACCTCCCTGAGGGGTTACCTCCACAACGACGTATTGAACACGCCATAGTACTGCGTAGTTGGGCTAATCCAATCACCGTTAGACCTTATAGAGAAGGATGTGACTGAGAAGCTGGTTGCGGATATGCTCAGAGCAGGGGTGATTCAACCTTTAACCAGTGCTTACTCTAGCCCGGTTTTATTGGTGAAAAAGAAGGATGGGTCTTGGCGTTTTTGCGTAGATTACAGGGCCCTAAACAAGAAACAGTCCCGGATAAATTTCCAATACCCGTCATTGATGAGCTACTCGATGAATTGGGTGGATCGGCAATTTTCACTAAACTGGATTTAAAATCTGGTTACCACCAGATTCGAGTGAAGTCTGAGGATATTCATAAGACAGCCTTTCGTACCCATGAGGGTTATTACGAGTTCCTGGTAATGCCCTTTGGGCTAACCAACGCTCTGGCTACATTTCAGTCCCTTATGAACGAAGTATTCAAGCCTTTCCTACGTAAATTCATATTAGTGTTCTTCGATGATATTCTGGTATATAGTCCTTGCAGTGAGACACACAAGGGGCATTTACACAAAGTTCTGCAGGTTTTATCAGACCACCAGCTCTTTGCCAATTTTAAAAAATGTGAAGTGGGGAAGGAAAGGGTGGCCTATCTTGGTCATGTTATTTCATCAGCAGGAGTGGAAGTTGACTCTTCCAAGATACAGGCTATGTTGGATTGACCTCCCCCTACGAACTTGAAGCAGCTCAGGGGATTCCTTGCCTTAACAGGATACTATCGCAAGTTTATCAGGGGATATGCTCAGATTGCTCTTCCCTTGACTGATCAATTACGCAAAGAGATTTTCGGGTGGACTGATGCCGCCACTTCAGCCTTTAAACTCTGAAAACGGCTATGGTAAACGCTCCTATCTTGGCAGCACCTGATTTTTCTCTTTCCTTTGTGGTTGAAATAGATGCTTCAAGGCATGGTTTAGGGGATGTCGTATTACAAGCTGAGCATCCAATTGCATACTACAGGAAGTTTTTGGGCATTAGAACTAGGGGTAAACCCATATACGAAAAAGAGCTGATGGATTATTTTTTTTGCGGTGGAAAAATGGAGGCACTATTTGCTGGGGCGTCGCTTCGTTGTACGCACAGATCAATGGAGCCTCAAGTTCCTTTTGGAATAGAGAGCGGTGGGCCAAGCATACCAAAGATGGGTTAGTAAGCTATTGGGGTATACATTTGACATTCACTACAAGCCGGGCCCTACAAACAAAGTGGCCGATGCTCTATCACGCCAACAAAGCCCTGAGTTTACATGTAGTACCTTGGTAGCTTCGTGTGGATTACGATGGGATTATGTACAGGCTTTCATAGCAAAGGATGTTGCGTTGCAACGATTAGTGTCTCAGTTCCAAAAGGGACAAAGGACACCAAAGTGGTTTTCTTTGGAGAATGGTGTTTTGAAATATAAGGGGAGGATAGTGATCCCAAAACATTGTGAGCTAACCTCTAAGTTGCTCAAAGAGTACCATGACTCTCTGGTGGGTGGGCACGCTGGTGACCTCAAGAATTACCAGCGTTTGGCTGAGGAATGGTTTTTGTTTGGGATGAGAAAAGACATGACAAAGTACGTGCAGCACTGTCACATTTGTCAACAAAACAAGCTTTCCACCTTGTCTCCGTTGGGACTCCTCCAACCGTTACCAATTCCAGAGAGGGTTTGGGAGGACATATATGTGGACTTTATTGAGAAATTACCAAAGTCTTTAGGGTGGGATACTATATTTGTGGTAGTGGACAGACTAACCAAGTATGGGCATTTCATTCCACTCAAACATCCCTTTACTGCTCAAGGCGTGGCGCAAAAATTCATATCTGAGGTAGTGAAGTTATATAGAGTACCAAGCTCCATTGTATCCGATCGGGACAAGGTTTTTCTGAGCATTTTTTTGTCAGAGTTGTTCAAGCTACAAGGAACTCAACTCATGCGTAGCACGGCTTACCACCCCCAAACAGATGGCCAAACCGAGGTTGTCAATAAAGGAGTGGAATCTTATTTGAGATGCTTTGTGAATGGTAAACCACACACCTGGGCTCGTTGGTTACCCTGGGCTGAATATTGGTATAATACTTCCTTCCATACAGCCACCAATTACTCTCCTTTCAAGGCCTTATATGGCAGAGATCCCCTCATTTGATTAGATTTTCCGCTATCAGCACAGTTGTGTCTTCATTGGAAACACAATTGCAAGAACGCGATGCAATTTTAGATGATTTGAAGTTTCACTTAGTACAGGCCCAAGTATACATGCAGCACCATGAGAATAAGGGGAGACGTGAGGGAAATTTTCAGGAAGGGGATTTGGTTTACTTGAAGCTACAACCATATCGGCAGCAGTCCTTGGTGAAGTGTTCCAATGAGAAGCTTTCCCCTCGTTTCTACGGACCTTATCCTTTGATACAGCGGATTGGCACAGTTGCCTATAAGTTGCAACTTCCCCTAGGGTCAAGAATTCACCCCATTTTTCATATTTCTCAGCTCAAGAGGGCTTTAGGGGCAAGGCATAAACCTACCAGTCTTCCTGCACAATTGTCTGCTGATTTTGTGTTAGAGGTGGAACCTTGGGGAGCGCTTGGGGTGCGCAATTCTCAGGCCAACATGGAAGTATTGATTCACTGGACGGGCTTGCAGGACTTTGAAGCTACTTGGGAATATTTTGAGGAAGTCAATCTCAGATTCCTTAGTTTCCACCTTGAGGACAAGATGAAACTTTGGGTGGGGGGTATTGCAAGGAACCAGCCCAAAACTGATATTCGCTTCACTTATGGTAGAAGGCCCAAAACGAAGTTGCCAGAAGATCGTTGAGCTGGAAGGTTGTTAAATTCAGTTTTGGGGTAGAAGGTAATAAAGTAAATCTAGAGAAAAGTTGTTATGAGTTTGTTATCCTAGCTGCCTTGTTGAAGGTATACTTAAGTTAGTTTGTTATAAATTTTGCTATTAAAAGAGGATGGGGGGAAAGGGAAAGGTATCCAGTGATTAATTAACAAGTTATTATTAAGAGAGCACCTTCCTCTCGAAAGAACGCTTCCATTGTATTGCTGAGTATTTTTCTTAATATTAGTAATACATTCCCTTCTAAATCAATCCTACAGCTCAATTATTACTCTGAGTCATCTGATTCCTAGCATCTTTGAAGTAGTTGATACCTCTGTGTGACTGAGGGAGCTAGGCATAAGGTTGTAGGTCATAAACGTATCCGTTACTCCATTATCTTTGGTTATTACTTCTTGTATGGTACTTTGGCTTGATACTAGTTTAAACATGTGCAACTGCTCTTGTGTTGCTCTTTTCTCTCCATTATTCAAGGAGAAGGTTAACTAAAATACTAGTTTACCCTTGTGGGAGCCAATGCAGAATTGGGAAGATAGGGGAATATGCTGAAGGAGATATTTGCATAACTAAGTAAAAATAAGCTTCAATAACTGCGTAGCCTTTGAAAACTGTGTTTGTGAAATTTTTAGCTTGCTATATCAATCTTAATGGTATTAAACTAGGTCCATTAATTTGAAATGTTTCTTTCGTTAAACAAGTTTTAGTGCTAGCTACTCCTAACAATTGATTGTTTCTATAAACTTTGACTTATCTTCAAGATGATATGAATACCCTTAACAGTTTGTCTCATTTTCTTATGCACTTGTGCACACAAGCTCATTAATTGAAAATAATATTATGTGTTCGTACTACCTTGGAGATACAACATGTCAAACAAGTGAATCAATATTACTTAAGAAAAATTTTTGAAATGCAACAAGTATTTAACTTGTCTCTCCAACCCTTCATGTGTCGACATTGTAGAGTTCTAGACTTGAACTCGATACGTTGGTATAAGGCATGATTATATTGACAATTTTGATGCAAGTAATGCTACCATGTAGTTGAAACATTATACTTCACATTGTTATGTTAAAAAGAGGATCGGATTATATGCCTACCAGTTACTAGTTTTTTAAAATTGTTAGTATATTCTTTAATTCGTTTAATCATTTGGTTCTATATTTGGTTTATAGTTTTATTTGTGTTTTGAGCATGAATTATGATTTGAGATCATTTTTGATGGTTAGGATTATCTATGACTCTTTTGTTGTTGTTGCACTCTACTGTTGTTGGGATTATCTTTAATGTTGGGATTTTCTTTAATGTTAGCAGTTTATGATGTTGAGATCATTTTTGAAGTTGTTGTGTGCATGTCTTTAATGGTTGATGTTGCTTCTTGTAGTTTGCTATGTTGTTGTATTCTGCTACGAGATCATGTTGATGCTACTTCCTTCTGCTCTACAGCTGCTGCCATCTGATGTTGTTGTTCCTATTCACTACCTGCTTTCATTGCTGCGTGCCATCTAAAGTTGTTGCATGCCATCCGTTGATGTTGCTGCCATCTGTTGCTGCATACTACTCTGCTGCTGCCTACTACTCTAATGCTACCATCCGTTCTTACTGTTGCGTGCCATCCTCTAGTCACATCCATGTGCCATCGGATGTTGTTGTGTGCCATCTGCCAGCTGCTACGTGCCATCCGCTAGCTACTTCCATACGTTTCTTCCCATCTACTAGCTAATGTTTCTTTACAAAATTGTTTTTAATTAGTAGATAGGTAGTCTTGTACTAGTTTGTCCTATTCATGCACCGTAGTTGTAATTGTGTTGAGAGCTTCTCTCTAGGATTGTTGGGCGATTTTCAAACTACAATTGGTTTGAAACGCGGGGATGTGGTGGCCATTGTGTTTTGGGTCTTCCCGTTTACCGGTGTCTTCCTTTACCGCTACCAATGTTTCGCAGCCAGCTTTCACATTTCAAGATGCTTGAAACAGCAACTACAGGAGCGAGGTACTTTTTGTAGTCCTTCTTCGGTGACCGTGATATAGTGGTTCAACCTAGGACTAGGTGGCCCTCTTATTACCGGTCTGTTGGGCTTGTCTCCGATGGCTTCAACACGGGCGATGGGGGATAAGTTTGGAACAGGCAGCTTCTCTTACGAAATGGGAGCTACAGCATTGGGTTTCTTCGTTCGCTTGGCCAACGGTGGCTGAACATCAGCTTGGTGATAGTGGCTCGCTCAGTACAGGCGGCCCTCTTAAATGCCAGCATCCTCCTTTAATACGTAATCTTATCATGGTTTGGCTGGCTCTTGGGTCTTCTTTACGTGTGGCTTTGTTGGGTGGTTTAGGTGGCTCAGTTGGGTTGTTTGGTTATGGGTCTGGTCTTTTAAGTGGGTCCACCCAGAGTCTTCCGTTTCCTTCATATCCTAAGGAAGCTGTGGTGCCTTCTTGTGCGGATGTTTTAGGTTGATTGTATGGAGTTTAGTGGTGGCCTATGCGACTCCCTCCCACGCTTTGATAGTCTGTTTTGTTTGTGTTTTTTGTACTAGTTGCTTTTTTTGTTAGTTTGGTTGGTTTTATGTGGGTGGTTTGGTGCTTCTTATGGGGTTGTTGGTATTATAGGTGGTTGTTTTTGTTGTGGTGCCCCCCATGGTTAGCTTGCACATTCGTTTGTTATCTCATCATGGTCCCGCTACCTGGTGCTTTCATATGGTTGTTGATAGGATTCGGTGCTCGTTTAGGGGCCGTGATGTGGAAAAGGGCTCACTAAGAAATACTTCATTGATCATCTTGGATCTCGCCATTTTAGCTTAGATGCGTCTAGGCTTTACTTTAAAGATCATCTTGGGAGTAACTCTTACATGTTCTCTTCTCTGGACATAGCTCTTAAAAAGGCGGGCGTCAGGCTCTGTGGGGAGTGTTTGCATACTCTCTCTTTTAGTAAGAATTGTAAGCATGACAACGACTCGATGACCCTTTCCCCTTTCTTCGATGATGATGCAATCCATGGCATCCCCTGCCTATTGACCTTGGTGCGTGTTCCTAGTGTGGGTGATATGGCTCTCCCCTTGGGTTCTTTTAATGGTTGCCTTACCACGAGTTTTAACGTTGATCTTCTCGAGCATGTTTTTATAAAACCCTTACGAGCAGTTAAAAGTTGCGCCTTAGCTTTGCTAGGGTGTTCCTCTAGGCTCTTGATGTGGTTCTAGCTTATCCGAGTGATGTATCTACTCTGGTGAAGCTTCTAATCTTGCCTTGATGTGTTTTGGGACCTTTTTTCCTAAGAATAGATCTAAGCGGCGGTCGCACACGAGGGAGTGTTAGCAGTTTGATCATATTTCCAATGCTGTTTCTAGATGGCGATACCTTGGTGACAGATTATGTTTGGTTATGACTTGTCTAGCTAAGGTACCTCCCCCCTCTGCTACTGCTAAGAAAGTTAGTAATCTGGAAGACTCTAATTTGTATCAATGCAAGCATAAGCTTAGGGATGGTCATTTTGCTGGTGCCATCAAGGTGTTGTCCTCTTCTGGTATGGCACCCCTTTCCACGGACACCCTTCAGGCTCTTGAATCTAAGCACCCTTTTGTGCCCTCTCTAATTCTACCCTCTATCCCTTCTAATGAGGAAGCTCTCTATGTATCCTAAGATAAAGTGCTAAGAATGATACATAGTTTTCCTAAGGGAACTTCATGTGGCACGGATGGGCTTAGAGCTCAACATCTTATAAACATGCTGGAGGTGCAGCATCAGCAATTGCTAACTCCTTATTGTGCTCTATCACTAAGGTCGTATCTACTTTAGGGTGGTAATTGTTCTACCATGCTCGGGAGCTTTATAGCAAGTTTACCACGCCCCATTGGTTAAGCTAGGGGTGGTATTCGTCCTATTGCGGTTGGGACGATGTGGCGGAGACTTGTATCTACGGTTGGGGCTTCTGTTGTTGGAAAAACCTTGTACGCCTATTTTGAAGATTTTTCAGTATGGGGTCGACACACAAGGGAGTGGCGAGGCTATTCTTCATTCAGTTAATCGGCTTGTTGAATACAAGGGTGATGTAGTTGGTATCTCCATGCTCTTGGTGGATTTTCAAAATGCTTTCAACTTAGTTGATAGGAGTGTCATGTTGTCTGAAACAAGGATCCAATGTTCCTATCTTGCTCCTTGGGTGAAGATTTGTTATTCCCAAAACCTGCTCAGTTATATTAAGGTGACTGGATTCTCTGGTCCTGCCAAGGTGCTCAGCAGAGTGACCCCTTAAGCCCTCTGCTTTTTTCCCTTATTTTACACCCCTTGGTCTTGAAAATTCATCAGTCTCGTAAGCTTAACCTCCAGGCTTGGTATCTTGATAATGGCACTTTTGTTGGAGATACATTTATCGTCGCCAAGGTCTTACACATTATTAAGGAGGAAGAGCCATCTCGTGGTTTATTTCTCAATGTAGATAAAACTGAACTTTTCTGTACTAGGGAGGACCCCAGGAGCAAAGAGGACGGGGTTTTCCTACCTAACATATCTCGCCCTTGTGCGGGGTGAAACCTCTTGGTGGGTCGGTGATTACAGATCAGAGCCTTTGTCGTGATTTTTCCTTAAAAAGGGTTTCTAAAACCATTGAGCTCATGGCAACTGTTAGCAAACTCCATGATACACAATGTGAGCTTCTCCTTCTTCGCTATTATGCTGGGGTTGGGAGTTTATTCAATTCGTTGAGGACTTGCTTTTTAGATTGGTTTGGGGACGCACAAGTCCAGTTTGGTCTTGCTTTACGCTCTTCTTTGGAGAAGATTGTTACAGCCTCTGGGTCGGGTTTTGGGGACTGGCAATGGAGGTTAGCTACCTTCCCCATTAAGATGGGTGGGCTTGGCATCTATTCGGCAGGTGATATTATTAACTATGCTTTCCTTACTTCTCGTCTTCAAACAAGTTCGCTCTAAGCTAATATCTTGCCTAACAGTGATGTTTCTTCCTTGGGTCCGACTTTTGAACGTGCTCTTGGTCTCT
Organism: Amaranthus tricolor; assembly: GCF_026212465.1. NCBI lineage: Eukaryota > Viridiplantae > Streptophyta > Magnoliopsida > Caryophyllales > Amaranthaceae > Amaranthus > Amaranthus tricolor. The sequence goes on from NC_080053.1 coordinate 10,011,254, forward strand.
TTTAGTTTTTTGTGGATCCAACGCTCTTTCTCTCAATGATGAACCCGCTGGCCCCCATATGATGAAAAAGTTGGCAAGGGCTTATTTTAATGTTGTTTAGAAAAATCTTGTGTCTAGTTACAGGCTCACCCAAGACAAGTTGTCATTCTTAGCTCCACACGGAAACCACACGCCCAGGATTTTCTACTAACGATCCCTATTGAGGGCTTGGGGCAGAAAATGAATCATCGTCAATATAGATTTGTTTTATGTTATCAGCTCGCTCTGCCCTTTTTCGCCGAGAGTAGTCTATGCCCGAGATGCAACAATCCCAAAATGGATAAATGAGGGACCACGGTGTGCATTACTCCAGTAAGATTGGCGTGAAGTTTTGGCACAATTTGGTTTGAGACATACTTGTAGATATCTGTTGTAAATCTGGGATTTCAGTTTGTAAGGAGGTACCGTTGGGATTTTATTCAGAGGAATGGAAAGATCTTAGGCCTGTGGATATCCTTCTGTTTAATTGGCTTCATGGAAAAGATGTGTGTGTGGATGTCACCAGAGGCTCGCCCTTTGCTGGCACAGGAGTCACCTAATGGGCACCTGGTGCTTCTTTAGTCAATGCTATAGAAAGAAAAAGAAAGAAATACACTGCGAAGTGTGAGAAGAATTGTTATAAGTTATCCCTTTCGCTTTCTCCACCTTTAGAGAGTTAGCTTTAAGATGCACTCGACCTGTTAGCAAGGATTGGTTTGTTTTCATTGAGTAACTCAGGCAACATCAAGTCTAGGGCAATACATTTTTTAGAGACTATATTTTTGTATCCAAAAGGGTATGGGTGCTTAGCTTGTTGCTCGAGTCCTCACCAACTTCTTGTAATGTCTCTTTCTGTGAAATACAATATAATTTTATTATAAATAATAATAATAATAATAATAATAATAATAATAATAATAATAATAATAATAATAATAATAATAAGAAACTACCTAATCTATACGCCCTTTTTAAAAAAACTACCTTATGTAAAAATTTTTGCAAAACACTACCTAATATAATACAAATGTTTGCAAATGACTACCTGTTAACGATTATCGTTTCTTGACTGCTACCTTTACCCTTTGACCAGCACGTGAGTGTCACGTGACTAATTATATCTCTCCTTCCTCAATGAGCTTCGATTTTTCAGAAGCTTTCTTTCACACAGGTGAAATCAAAGACCTAACCTCTTTTTCGCTCCCATCTTCCTCTTTACTTCCTCTCATTGAAATAGTCACCTCACAGGAAATTCCACGTGAAACATCATTCTACAATTGCATCAGACTATATCAGTTATGAGCACCTTAACTCAAAAAATGGTATAACTTCAAAT
>NC_080053.1:10017607-10052607 GCF_026212465.1 Amaranthus tricolor
CTCCTGTGTTCTACTTATTATGAGTCATTTAAGATAAAAAAATCTTACATCGTAACTAAAATTGATGTAAAATAACTAAGTTAGAGAAATAAAGTAAATAAATAACAAACCAAATTGATGGCAGCATACAAAAGGAATTGTTTACAATTTTCAGTTTTCAGGGCATTTTTTGCTGGATACATCACATCAACTTCCTTGCTTTTTATGAACATTATATTACTCTTGATGCTCCAATACTTCACTTACCTTGTGTGTCGACCGTCGGACACCTGAGTCGAGCTCGTTTAGATAGCCCAATAACATTATCTAGTATTTCTTTAATACGAGTATTTTTGCGTGTCCGACACTCTACAACACGACACTCTATAACACGAGACTTTAACACCTAGAAAAGTCAGAGTGACATAGATTACATCATCGACCAAGTACCCAAGGAATTAAGAGCCTAATCCTAGAACATCTTTTACTTACACTAGTAGTTCACTATCACCAAATCCCCTTAATATATCCACCTTCTAATGCTTGTTTCAAGAGATAGAATGCCTTCTGTTCCTTGAGCTTGATCCGGAAGACTTGGTGTCACCCCGAACCAATGAAGTAGTCGGTGACTGAGAACTCCCACTCGTCTCTGAGCTCTTGCTCTCGTTGTTACCCTTTCCCGTACCCCATAACTTATCGAATATCCTCCTAGATCGAGAAGGAAGCAACTGAGCACCACTCTGACTGTTCCTACTACTGTTTTTCTTGGCCATTGATTTCCCATTTTTTGGGATCGTTTCGGGTTCCTTGATCTTCACTTTTTCTATCTGTTTCCTTAGTGATTTGCAGCTATCTAAGGTTCTTTGGTCCCATTCTTCTTCATCATTAGGCGTGGAAGATGAAGTATTGTTGGAAGTTCTAGTAAGGGTATGCGTTGTACTGCCTGACCTCATCTGCTCAAAGTACAAAACTTGTACAACCACTCGAAGTGGAAGCCGCTCGTTTTGTGCTGCATGCATTGATGCATCCATTGTGAACTTCTTAACATCCATGAGCCCGCATATTTGCTTCTTTTCCGATTTAGTCAAGTCCGGATGTCCCTGAAAGCAACAAAACACCATTTAGTATACCAATAAAATCAATTTTTCCACAAACGGCTTAAATAATAGAGAGAACAGATCAACATGATAATAGCAATAAGCCAATGCAAAAGGTACCTTTAAGTACGTATCAACAGCTCTATACAATCCATCGTGGATGGGTCTAGCTGATTCAGGTATCAATCTCGCCAATTCAATGAAGCTTGATGGAGTCAAATTTGGATCAGAAGCAATTTCTGTAAGATATGAATCTATGAGTCCGCCAACATTTATCCAAGATTCACGGTCTGCACTTAATTCAGGCTCCTTCTCACTGTAGTCGTAAACAGGTATATCCCAGCAACTTTTCTCCTCGAGTATAAATTTTTTAACAATGCCTATAATGAGTTCAACATCATAAGTAGTAGTTTTAGGAGACCTTGCCGGGATTAACAGGTCCTTCACCGACGCCTGATCGAACTTCAAACTGATTTTTCTCACCAACTCTTCTGTTGCTGAATCATCTGCTTCAACTAGAACTGCGACTTTTAATAGCTTGAGCAAGAAGCTACAGGAACATCCCAAGGATCTATCAGGGGGTAATAAACATATGATTGTTTCAACCAACAATTTGTTTCTTTGAATATGATCCTCAGAAACTAAGGCGTCAACAGAATCCGGAAGCCATCTAATGGCATAGAATTTTAGAGCTTCCCCGATCACAGAACCATCCATTCTTCCATTTGATTTAATAGCAATCATAACTCGCTTGTACATGTTGATATCTAATTCACATATATCCTCAACCCACCAATCTTTAGGAACTGACTCGATATTCTCATGCTCCGATATTTTGTCTTGCATAGCCAGTTTTCTATTATGTGTGTACGACCATGTTATTTTTGAAGGGTTCACAGATGTCTTGGATGCAATGGAGTCTATGCATCTACCGACAATCTTAAGATCTTCAGACCACTGTAATAGCGATTTAGTGGTTTGAAGGACGATAATTGAATCTTTCCAAGTGCGGAAAATACTGGAATTGAGAAACACTTCTATCTTATAAATGAGATTTCCTCGATCAATGTCCTCAGTCATTCCGAGGTACTCAGCAGCACAACGAGCGACAACGACATTATATGCATTAAGAGTAACAGTCATCCCATAGCAGAACTTGGCACAAATATCAAAAGCTTTTGGACCACCAGGAAACTCAGGCAAATGAATTTCATCGCATTTTTCTTCATCAGCTTTCAGAATGAGCTTTTGCAGACGGCTGCTCTTTGACAGTAGAGGAAACTGTAGAAATGAATGACAAACTCACATTAGAAAATAAGAATATAAAAGAGATGATCTTCGTTAATTTTATTACAAAAAACAATGATTTTATTAAGTGGTTTTTCATTTCCGGTTAACTGCTTTCAATGTTAGGGTCAGGGAAAAGCCATCGCATATAACCGAAAGGCAATTAGAAAGTAGGAACAAAGAACATCATTCAAAGCTCTGTAGAATTGTAGAATTGTACAACTACATCCCAAAAAAACATGACATAAGAATATCTCCACTTTAGGAAACAATCGGGCGTTAAAACCGTAAGCAACAGATCTATCTTTCCACCCCTAACATATACTTTGGACCCGAAACTCGCATCAATTATTGAGGTAAAAACTGAAAGAAGACATAAAATTAAATTCACTGAAAAGTTTCACAATTCAAAGAGAAAATAAGGATTATGAAGCAGAACACATAAAATAAGAAGCACGAGCCCCAAATACGTACTCGTTTAACCTAATTAACTAGCAAAGATTTAGAGATTTTACCTTGTGAAGGTAGAATTTCACTTCACCCACGTTTACAGCAACATCAGAGGCGAGGTCTGAAGAAACATATCTGCAAAGATAGGCACAAAATAAAAGTTAACGCACAGAAATTTATCTGCTGAGATCAACACGCATTGCCCTACAAAAAAAACTACTATCCTTTCAGTCCTGATTTCCTTTTCTCATCAACATCCCATTACCTTAGTTCCATTTGTCTGACTTTTCTTTTCTCATATTCCAGATAATTGTATAAAGGCACACTAGGTTTAAGGTTGACCACTTCTTGAACCGAAAATCGGAAATTATATTAACAGAATGCATAAAGGATAGGAAAGTAAACGGCAACCCAGCAACAGATTGTTCATTTTGGAATTTATGAAAATTTATAATTTCCATAGATAGAATCTTGGATGGAGATTTGGCCTTAGATTTTCCGAAATTCCATCCGACTTTAGATAATAGGCCACTTTGAGTTTAGTATCATTCTCTATGAATTAAGCTCAAATGACATTACTTAATCAGGACAAAAAAAGAATTTTAGTTAAGGGCATAATTAAAGGATGGAACAAAGATTAGATAGAAAACGGAATTTTAGTCAACAGCTCAAATGAGTTTAGTATTCATTTACAACCACTTCACATAACTTATTACGACTCGGGAGTTATAAGAAACGGAAGGTGAAAGGAGTTGTCCAACATTTATGGAAATGCAAGCTGCTACATAAATGCTCCACGACGACAACATAAGCACTAACCAAGCGATCATAGTGCAAAAACACAACATAGTTAAGGGCATCAAATAGCATCCACCGGGTCGTAAAGTTTTCAAAAACAAAATTGATGTTTCTCATGTTGTAAAGGAGTGACGTAACGTGTTTTGCCATTTTGAGGGATATCTCTTACGTTCAGCCAATTAGTGTTAGGATAACCGCATCATTATTTTTCCCGCATTACAATATCGTTAACATAATCAGGATTGCAACTCGTACCACGTTTTTGTGATATGCATGCTTTAACGACAAAACATTAAGTGACCACTAACCAGTAATAATTTAACAATCTAAGAATCAAAAATGATACCATAATACATGGTAATTTATGCAAAGGATTAGCGCCAACTTCACCTTTAACATGATCTGACCATAGAAACAAACATTAGGCAAGTGAATGGACCAGCTAGTTTGCTTATCCAAAACAGACATCCCCCAACCCCACCCCACCCCACCCCACCCACCACCCAATCACAATACAATGTCCCATAACGTACAATAACCCATAATAGTGTCCTGACTGGAAACTTATCAGCTAACAGCACAAAAGACAACATAATGACAGAAAATTAAGAAGGGCCCGCCCCACGGCATTCAAATATACAAACAAATTAGAGTCTTGTACCAATCTATTCAAATATTGGTTACTTGAATTTCTCTATTCCATCTGTTCAGATTAAATGATCGCATTTAACTCTTTTTTCAATATATACCCTTTCACACATACAAAATCATGATATTACAAGTGGTATTCTATTAGAGTAAATTGGAAAATATTGATAGTCAAAACATTACAACCATTGTTCGACATGCAAACCTTGGGTATTCAAGCTTTCAATCATATTAAACAAAATTTTCTTGTTTAGTGGCTGGATGATGTTCCAGCTTTCTATCAAAGGCCAACATTCGGTGTCCACTTAGTCAAGTCTCAACAAAAGAAAAGTATGTCTCATTTATACTGACATAAATGTGAACATAATAAAAAAAAAATATTAAAAATAATAAAAAATTATATAAATCATTAAATAAACTGTTTTAGATAAATTTATGATAATATACATTCATAACAAAAAATTACAGACGGAAAATTAGAAGATAGTTGTTATGGGTAGGATATACTAGATATGATTGCATCACAGACGGAAAATAAGATCATATAAAGTCTAATTAATTCATAACACTATAGAGGGTAAGCTCTAGCACACCCAAACAAAATTAATAAAGCATATAATTCAGAAAAAAATTGTTTGAGATAAAGAGTTACTCCTAATCCACACAAATATAGAGTAATTACAAAGACCAACATTACTGTGTCAGAAAAGGAGTGGTTCTAAAAAGTCCAAGCCAATGGGCAATACAAATACAATTGCTTTAATGTTTAGAACCACTGTCAACATTAAGGAATGGTTCAATCTCAATGACTGGACCACTTTCCCAATTGCACCAATTAACCCACAACTTAGCTCATGCCTGGGTTTCACCTGACTCTATTTACCATTCATCATCAGTTAGTTCTCAGCTTTTTCTGTCCAAAATTGTGATAAGCAGAAGAGTACAAGCTGATAAAACACAAACATGCACATACCTTTTCATAATATATTAATACTTCCTCCGTTTCATATTAGTTGCAACATAGGCAAAAATGATACTATTCATTAATCATTTGTGATTAGTTTTTAATCTAAAAATTAAAATATAGTCAAGGGAGATCTTATTTGATTCGTCTCATTACAAAAATTAATAATATTAACTTTTTATAATTGTTTATAATACATAGATATATTAAGGATTGAATAAGTACGTTAAACTGCATGAAAAAGCAAATGTTGCAAGTAAATTGAAATATATTACCTCCCGTTCTGAAATACTTGCCATTCTTTTTGTAATTCTCTTCAATCTTATAATATCATTCATGTAAATCAATTTTTTTTACACGTATCATTTTGTGGCAAATTCCATTGTTTTAATTTCAAAGATACTTTCCAACTAGTGAACATGTATCCCCATATTGGCACATCAACCAATATAATTCTCTCTAGTATGACTTATTTCTCTTCCAATAGGCATTAAACAATGCATAAGTATACACAATAAAACAAAATCTATTCCAAAATGGTTGTATCATGAAATTAATGAAGCATATCCACACGATTGCAAACACAAACCATTCAACTTCATACTAATTATCAAATTATAAAAAGGAAAAAAAGATTACCTAATAGAGGAACCATCTGACTGAAAAGTATCAGGCTTGGAACCAAGTTTCATGAACTTCATCTTCTTCCCTTATGTAATGCCAAGATTACAATTCAACTTTTAGAAATTCTTGAAATTAATGAATAGTTTTTCCCATAAAAATCTCCAATCAAAATGAAAACTCTTAAACATATCAGCAAACCAAGAAGTAGGGTAAAGAACCAACAAAAACCCACAAACTTTTCCCCTAAAAGAAGACTAACCCACCTTCCTTTCTCGCTCTAAAACCTTTTTGTACAAGGCAAAGCAAAATAAGAACTTTACTTCAACCCAGGTAATAAAAGAGAAAAAACAGCAAAAACCCAGCTCATATTTAGCCCAATTTCTCCTTATATTCAACAATTAATTACTCTATGAATCTGCAAGCTTTTTTACAAATGGATGCAATAAATATCATGTCCCCTCAAAACCCATCTCACTATCACACCACATCACCTAATTAACTCCTTAGCCGCCTTTGCTCTGAAACTTCTGAACTTTGCCAATTTTTCTTCTGACCCAAATCTCAATTTCAAAGAAAAATCTCCTGTTTTTATTGATAATTTATTACTTATAATAATGACTTTAAATTGATCATTTTTTTGAAGTAAATGCAAAAGAAAATAAATTTTCACTCCAAAAAGCTTATTTACACACGTTTACCAGATATATGGAGAGAGAAAGTGTGGAAGGTAGAGAGAGAAAGTGTGGAAGGAAGACAGAGAAAGAAGGAAGAGCAAGACAGTGTATATTCACAGAGTGTCTGAGGACAGAGAAATAAATATGGACATGTTCTTTGAAGACCTTTTCCTGAATTTATGTCCAAAGTAATGTGCCCAATCCCAAAAAACTCCACTATTTCAATTAAATGTCTCTCATAATATACCAATGTAAAAAAAAATTGACCACACCAATGGTTATTATGTAAGTAGAAGTAGTTGGCTTTCAAACTTTTTTATTTGCACTCAAATGTATTTTAACATTATTTATCAATGTCATTATTATTGAATTGTTTGAATACGAATTTAATTGATTTTTAGCTTTTATAACTTTTTATTATATATAATTAGAAATATTTATAATTAAATTAGTAAATTAGATGTCTGAAAGTATACCTGAGGGCAAGTAGAAAAACGTAAAAAGCATTATCTTAGAAAGATAGAAAAGTATATAATGGCAAAAATATTATAAAAACAGGTGGATATACAAGTTGAGAAGCAGAAAAAGATCATATAATGGTATTTGAAGAAAGAAAATAAGGGCTAATTAAAACTCCCTCCTATTCACCTTAAGAGTTACATTTAGCTTCTATTCACCTTAAAAGTCACATTTAGCTTTTCATGGATTTTAAGGAGAGTCAAAAGAGTAGGAAAAAGAGTAGTATTATAGATTTTTAATGTAAGGTAGGAAAATTAGTATGGGTAATGGAGGGTATAATTGAAAATAGGATAAAGCGACTAAGGGCATAAAAGTCAAAAACTCATACCAAAAATAGAAATGAGTCAATTAAAATGACTTGACTATAAAAAAAAATGGGACACATAAGCTGAATAGGAGGGAGTATCTTGGTGCAAAATGACGGAAATATTTTTCCTTCGTTCAACTAAAATAAACATTTACACCAAAATGAGGAGATTGATTACTCTATACCTCTTTTCTAATCACTTTACACAAATTTTTTTATCCATCACATGACACCGTATTTGTATCCTTGACAACAACTATGTGCCCTTAATTTAGTTTTTAATTATCATGTATTATGGTAACACTTTATTTCTACAATAAATATTTACATTCAATGCAAACATGTTTGTGATTAGAATTTAAAAGAGTATTATTGGCAATATATTTCACTTGGAATTGAATGCTTTCTGTCTCTAAAAGGCTATGATATTGGAGTATTAATTTAAAAAAAAATTTGAAATATTTTTTTTTTAATTATATATCATTTAAAATATATTTATGTTGAATTTTATAATATTCGTCTTTATATATTGAATTTTAATACATATTTGTACAATTTTTATAAAACATCTTTAATGATATATATTTTAAATACATTTTAAGTCCTGCAAAAATAAACAAACCTTGAAAATTTTGTGAGGGATAAGTACATAAAATCAATAAGATTTTTCTATAGTTTTTAAAATTAAACCCAATGTACGTAGATGTTTCAAACAGACATTTGAGAAATAAAATTAAGTTGGTTGAATTTTTTATTTTATTCTTTGTAAGAGATACCTTTTAAGAAAGAGAGAGATAAATATGGTCTATATGTGGTGAAAAATTAAACTTATGTCATAAGAGTAAAACAATATTATTTTATTGTAAATATTGAATTAATGGTTTATAATATTATTATTTAATTCAATAATATAGCATATATTCATCAATTATAAATTAATTAAATTTTATTTATGTATGAGAAAAACATATTAAGATTTAATCTGATTTAATTTATTCTGATATACATTTTATCTATTATAATTTCTAATAATAAAATTCATTAAATAAAAGAAATAAACAAAAAGAATAGCCACTAATTTAATTAGACTAACTAATACTCCCTCCTATTTATCGTAAGTGTCCCATTTACTTTATGCACTCTATCTAATACACTTATTCAATCTTTAATATATCGAGTTATGTATAATTAAAAATTATTAATAATCTTTACATCAAAACGAATCAAATAAGATCCCACATGACTATGTTTTAACTTATAGATTAATAATAAAATGCAATTTAAGACTGATAAATAAATAGTGTCTTAAAAGTAAATGGGACACCTAAGATGAATAGGAGGGAGTATATAAACCATTAGTTTGAATAAAAATTGGCTTTTCCTGCTGTTAAAGCACACCAGCAATGATAATTACAATTTTGTCCTGTGTAATTTGTTGAATTTACTAGTTGCTGTCATTTTTGGTTAAGGAGTTAAAAACCCTGTTGGTTTTTGGCAAGGATTTTAACATCCCATGTGTTGTTTGACCCGGTTTTAGACAGTTCTCTTTCTCAATTTTTTTTCTTTTTTGACTTTTTAGATGTTTAATGAATACTGGGGCATTTTTGTAGTATTTAATTATAAGTGTTTTATTACTACGTTTTATTTAATCCAATTGCATTTGACTATGGACTTCATAAGTCTAATGTGGACTTTGGATATCTTGATTTTTTAAATTTTTGGGTGGATCTCTTCATTAGAAAATCTTCCATTATAGGTAAATTTACTCGAATTTAAAGATTTAAATGCTTTTGTTTACACTAAAATTATGCTATATTAATATTTTATTGGGAAATTTTATGTGGTAACCCTGAACTATCAGTTTTTTCATGTGTTAGACAAAAGTGAAGTGTTTTTATTAAATTTATGCTATTTTTTCGAACATAATGACTTCTTTTTCAAAAAATAGACGTCTCGATCACCCTAATTGTCCACATATTTTGTGATCCAATCGAAATAAGTAATTAATTTAATCAAAAATTTAATATTTTTTCTACCACATAAAAAAGTTGAAAGCTTAGGGCCACCACATGGATTTTACCACGTGAAAAAACAAAAAAAAATGTTTATAACCACATGAAATTTCTATATTTTATTTTAAGTTCCCACAAAATTTATCTTGAAAACGATTCTAAATATTGGATCTAAATATCAATAAACATCTAAAAGAACATCTTTATGTTAAATGACTAATGAATGAAAATAAGACATGTTATTTAGGTGGATTTACTTGTTCATGCAAGTATTGGTTAAATTTGCTTGATAAATGAACCCAAATATAAACACGAAAAATTATTGTTTCAGCGAGGACAAATCTATAATTAAAGGAAAATTTTCGCATCTTAAATGTAAAATTTTGCTGAATTTATTGTGAATGTCAGTATAATATTAGAAAAATACGAGATACACACTTTATAAGTCAAGGAAATACCATTTCAAAACCATATGACAATGAGAAGATAGGCTGATCCAACGACTTATACAGTCAAGTGTGCATGTGGGAGTAATCAATCAGGGTAAAAAGTAAGAACATCATTCTTTTCGAACCCACCATTTTAAAATTTTGATCCAACCATCGACTCGGATTTCATGTTAAGTTTAGTTGGACTTATTGTGAATGCCAATATATTATCGGGAAAACACGAGGTGCATACACTTCATAAACCAAGAATATATCATCTCAGCACCATATGACAATGGCAAAAAAAGGCTCTAATGAGAAATAAAATATGCACATTATCTTTTATTCATCATTGTTGGATAAATTATCCCTACATTAAATCAAGCCATTTTTCTCTAGAACTTAAGTTGATCCATAATTTACAAGTACATACATGAAGAAATTGTACATTCACTCAAAATCCGTGTTACATACTCTACAAATCTTTTACAATTTTAATTATACATCTAATTTTGTGTTAAATCATACAATCTAACAAAATAAACTTAAAATCCTTAATTTTTTTGTTGATAGTTTTTAATAAAAATATATATAACTTACTTAAATCATTAGATTGTAGATATAGGGCGGCTGAGCATGGGGTAGAGCAAGTAGGTATTGGGTAGAGCAGGTAGGTATTGGGCTAGGTGGATGGGTTTGAATGCATATCTGATTGGGCAGGCATAGGTATATAAAAATTTTAACCACCGTAGGTGGTGGGTATGGAAATTTAGGTGAGTTTGAGTATGGAGGAGGGCATCCACTTGACCATTTTCTAACTCTATTCATACCCATCGAGCCATCCACTACCTACCAAGTTCATACACATACATGTTCCAACTGGGACGGGTACGATGCGAAATCCGTATAATTTTACCTGTTTGTCATTCCTATGTCCATCATAAATTAGTATTATGGCCGTCGATTAAGAAGGGAAAGCAGGCTATCGCCCAGTTAGGGCCCAAAAAAATATTTTCATGTGTAAAATTAATATCAATAAAAATTAAATTTAGGTATAATATCAACAATACAAAATAAAATCGATATCATATTATTTATTATGCCTAAAATTTTTAAGGTCATTTTACATCTTTTGCTCTACGACCCAAAAATAAAACAGACAACCTTAATTACCAGTTGCCATGATTTATTCCTAGTCAATAAGTACAATAACCACCATTGACATGTGAAAGGAAGGATAAATAATAAAATATATTTCTCATGTCCCTTATATTTTATATTTAATGTAAAATGAATGAAATTTAGTAGAAAATGAAATTTAAATAGAAAATGAGATAAATAATAAGTCAGTAATTATAAATAAGGGTTATGTTGGGAGAATATAAATTTGTGGATGAAATAATTAAAATAACGAAAAACTACTTTGAATAATATAATTTTTTTGTTAATTTTTATTTAATTATACTAATTATTGATTAACCATGAATAATAACAATTTAGGGGGTTTTTTTTCTTAGAATAATACTAACTTTAGTTTATTAACTAGTTTACCAAATTTTTTTGTCATATAATCCACAATAGTTTGATTTTTAATATATTAGGTACTCCCTTCGTTCTTTTTTGATCTTCTACATTACTATAACGGGTAGTTTCAAAAGTTATTTCACTTTAGAATACTTTTTATTTTTAGAAAGTTTTTTATTCCACTTTTACCCCTTAAAACTCCCATTTTCTTTTAATGTACTCCTTTTCTTTTATTTATAATTATTCTCTCTCTCATACTTTCAATACAATCATTACTTCACACTACTATTTAATTAAAATAATACTCACTATAACCCAAAGATTCTATCTTCCTTAATATGTGTGAAAAACCCAAAATGGAAGATCAAAAAAGAATGGAGGGAGTATATTTTAGGGAAACATCCCCTTAAGTTGATATTATTTATGATTAATCAAAAGTTAATACTCCCTCCTATTCATCTTAAATGTCCCATTTACTTTATGCACTCTATCCAATGCACTTATTCAATTCTTAATATATCGAGTTATGTATAATTAAAAATTATAAAAAGTTGATATTAATAATCTTTACATTAAAACAAATCAAATAAGATCCCACATGGCTATGTTTTAACTTATACATTAATAATAAAATGCAATTTAAGAGTGATAAATAAACAGTGTCTCAAAAGTAAATGGGACACCTGAGCTGAATAGGAGGGAGTATTATTGTAGGAAAATAAACAAAAGATTGTATTATTTTTAATAATTTTTTCTTAAAATAATAAAAATAAAACCAATATAATAAATAAACAAATGTAAAATCAATAAAACGAATTTAAATAAAGTAGTGTAAAATAACAAACACATAGAAACTATTAGTGTACGTACACATTAGATTATGAACATTAAGCAAAAGAAGAAAAACAATGATGTCATGAATCATTATTTAGCCTTTTTTTTCAGCTTGGCAATCCACTGGCTAGAAGTAGTGGCTATCCTGGGATTGGCAAATGGCGATTAGCGATTAGCAAAAGTGCCTTTTAAGAAGTGTGAGAAAGATGATGCCATTAATATATTTGGCAAAGCGAGTAATGAAGGTCAAGCTGGCAGCTATGGCAGCCAAAAACAGAGCCTTTACGGCATTTTTATTTGAAATCGGTTGGTTTGGATATGCAGTATAGAATTGGATTAATTGTTTGTGTTGAATATGGCATACTGGCATTGGACTTTATGATTTGCTTGGTCCCTATGTTCACATTAATGTCAAATTAAAGCTCCTTACAGCTTCTAGAGTAGGTTTGGTTTCAAAACTACTCTATTTCTACTAATTTAACACTTTTTTTTTTTTTTTTTGGAAACACTTCGCCTTTTTCTAATACCTCTCCCTCTCAATTACTCGCCACATTCGATATTGTAGTATTATTTATTTTTTTAAGTTAATTTTACATATTATAATTAGTCGGATTTTGATTGAATTATCTAATCGCATACTTTTATAATATTAAATTTTTATAATTTTTTGTTAAGCCTAGTTTAAGACATAAATGATCAAAATTAGACATTGGATTACGTAAAAAGTAAAATGTAACAATTATAATAAAAGGAAGGAATTGTGAGATTATTTTCATGATATTTTGAAGTTTGATAAAATAGTTTGTTGGATAATTTTATTTAAATTATTATTTGGTAAATTAGTACTTCCTCCGTTATAAAATATTTGTCACATTACGGTTATTAACACTATTAATCATTTAAGCTTATTTTACATATTGTGGCTAATATGTAAGAAAATATATAGTCAAGTGGGATATTGCTTGAATCGTCTAATCGCATACTTGCAAAATATATTAACTTTTTATAATTTTTAAATATGCATAGTTCAATATATAAATGATTAAAACTATACATTAGATTGCGTAAAAAGTTAAATATAGCAAGTATAACGGAACGGGTAAAACATGTTAAAATATTTTGTTGTTCTGAATTAGCTAAAACAACTAATTAACCATAACATATTCTTATTACTAATTATAATATTCATAATAGCTAAAACAACTAATCTAAATTAGCTAGTTGAATGAATTGATAATTTATTTGGTCAAATATGTTTTGATATGTTAGAAGATGATTGATCATCAATCATATTATTCATATTAATTAACTTTTAAAGCTCAATACTAATTAATTTTTAAAGTTTTGAGCTGTAAATAAAGATTTATTTGACTTTATCTTTTAATCATAACATCTATCAAAAAAACTGTAAAAAACCAAGTCTCAAATTTCTAAAGCACTTGACAAGTGTAATTTTTTTAATAAATTATCCAAACTAATTGAATTAAATAGCTTACCAGTTTACATCAATCAAAAGATTTAACAATCAATCAATATTTAACATTTTAAATTTACTGATATAGTTATAGAAATTATTTCAAATAATAAAATACTCTAATCTATAAATTGACTAAGAGAATGGAAACAATAAATTAAGAATCATTTAGGTGATATTAACAAATTTAAAATTATAAAATAGGGAACAAAATATATTAATTATATATCTTTTAATAAATTACTGTTAGAGAGAAATTTGAAACAAAATAAAGTAAAAATATTTAGATGACATTAAATAATATATTAAGATTTAAATTGATTTAGTTATAATTATTTCAACTAATCATCATACAATCATAATTATAACATCTATTAAAAAGCTATGATAGTAAATTTATTATAAGATGTTTCTGAAATCATATTTATATATATCTTCATACTAAGAATTTCGTGCATTGCACGTGATTTTATACTAGTTAATCAATAAGTTATTATTAATAATTATTTATGTAGTGTGAATCAATAAGTACATGAATTCTCCTAATTAATTGTAATAACATTATATTTCTAACTTATTATATGTAAGTAAAAGCTAGCTTATAAAAAAAATTATCATTGAGATTACCCTTGTATAGGATCGGATCGTAGAATCGTAAAATTGTACATTAGAATCAGAATTTTGATAACTATGGGCAAAGTTGTAGAATCGAGATTCTACTTGGAAGCATTTAGTGAAGTAGGATTAAATTGGTAGGATCGTATCGTAGAATCGTATGATGTTATAATTAAAATTTAATATGGTAAAATATTTTGTGCCGAATAATAATTATTCATTTTACACCTTTAAACTCGTGAATTCAAGTTTTGTTTGACTTGTACTTTAATAATCTAATGCAAAAACATACAATTATTGATTTAAAATGCAAAATTGATAAAAAAAAATATTATTGTTTTTAAATTATGATTAGATTTTTAAAACATATGTGTATGTAAAAGAAAATTAGTGAAAGATGAAACAGAAAAAAAATTAATAATTATTGAGAGTAAGTTTGCTGGATAGGATTGATTGATTCTAAAATCTTGAAATAGTGGAATTGTGTTATGATTATACCTCTCAAAATCGTTTGTCAGCTAGAATTGTAAGATTCTTCCAACACTATGATTTTACCTATAATCTAGATCATTTGCTTGTTTGGATGGTAAAATCGTATAATCGTGATTAGAATTGCAATTTTAATCACTATGAATACATGTCAGCAAAACCTTTATTATTAACAATATATTGTTTTTGTATTTCATCTCCAAAAACCTTACCTTTTGTATTAAGGATGGTAGAGATGACTTAAGAATGTAAATTTCTGAATCTTTGCTCTTGTTTTTAGCTTGTAAATGAGAGGTTTACAGAGTGTGCATAAAGAATAGAGTAATTTTCCTATGTTTATTTTTATTATCACTTAATTAATTAGTTTATTTAATTATTAGGCATAAAAGCATGACAATAAAACATTGTGCCACGAAACATGTCACACGATTAAAACATTAAGTGACTAACAACTTTGAGATGCATTTTTATTCATCTAATATAGATTAATTTTAATCTGTATTTTAAACGTCGTTTTTAATGGAGATGTTACAATAAGATTGTTGGATGAGATTATTTGATCTTAGAATCGTAAAATGGTGTTATGATTCTACCTCTTAAAATTGTATTCCAATTTAAATCGTAAGATTTCACCAACACTATAATTTTACCAACGATGTAGATCGTTTCCTTATTTCTAAATCGTAAATTCATACTGTTAAAAAGAAATATAGAAGCTTGGACAATAATGTCTTAAAATCTAACTTGTTCTTGCTAGCCACCTATCAAAATTTCAGCTCTAATCACCACATAGTGGCTATTGCGTGGTAGTTCAATGAAACAACTTAACGTAGAGTTATTGGAGTTGCAATGTTGCATTACACAAATTCCAAAGGAACGGAACATGGTCTTCTCTCGGACAAGAGTTTCCTCCATGAAACTGGCAAGATCAATTAGGTTGATAGAGTAGGTCAATATAAATTATGATACACAATAAATTTTGATTCTTGCCTTAGTAAATCATTAAGAAATTGAAGCATTTTAGAAGGAAAACCTCCATCTCTTGATACAAATTCTAGCACACATACTGGTATTTCATTTACATTTATGTTGGACATTTAGAGTATAATAAGTATATAAACTAATACCAAAATACTATGAAATTAATAAGAAAATATAAGTATAAAAACTTAAGTCCAAAGAAAAAAGTAGTTACCAAGAAGAGAAAAATCAATATTAATGGGTTTCATGTTAGTTTATGACATGGGAATGTGATAGGCATGACATCGGGAAAGTGATGGGCATGCATATATCCGTATAAAAGAGGGTGGTTTCATTAAGAAAACAAAAAACGCATTAATTTCTCTGATTTTATTTTTCTAATTCTATATTTACAAATTTTTTATAGTTTATCAGTTAAATGTAGTTTAGTTGGTAGCATGTCTTCATGTGATATTGTTGGTCAAGGGTTTGAACTAGAGGTGTTCATGTGCGGGTACAGACCAGGCTTGCCCCTAAAATCCTACCTGCATTCATACATTTTCAAAATTGCCTTTGCCGACTTAGTGATATTCCCTGAAAACATCTTTTATTAGGCTTTTTCTAATCGGAACATATGTTACATTATAATCACTGGCCACCTATAAATAATTCATAAAAAAATATAAATTGTTTAGAAATATACTGAATTAAGAGAAATATACACAATTTACAATAAACTTAAGCAATTAAAAATTCGTTTCTATGGGAACTTCTTTAATTAGGGATTTTCTGATATTTAAAGTTAACATAAAAATTATAAACAATAAGTGCACGGGCAGGTATATTTGCGGATATTGTTTTGGTGTCGTTACTCGACCATTCATCTTGGCAGGTGGGTATTATCCGTTCAAATTTTAATTTTTTTTTTGAAAAACATTATCCAAACATGCTTATTTTTCAAGTTGGGTGAGTCAAGCCTGGCAGGTAGCCCGCCCATAAAAAGCTTTAGTTTGAATGTTAACTTTTGGTTGTTAATTCCTATTAATAACTACTACTTTTTGATTACTTTTGTAGTTATATTTGACATTTGAGTATTCATTAATTATTTTTTTTAGATCTATGACATTAAAATTTTAGCTATTTTGCTATTTTTATTTTGATGGGTTTATATTTAGTTATTTGGTACCATACTAAAAAACTAGCATGATTTTTTTACTTTTTCTGTCAATTTTTAAGCAAATAAGGTTATATACTCTTTGGTTCGCCCCTATTGAATAATATCCAAGATTTCTATAAGTTCCTAAAATAAAAAATAATCCAATTCTTAAAAATTGCCGCCCTTTTTATTGTGTCGCCATCTTTTTTAATAAATTTACTAAAATACCCTTAAATCTACTATTAATAATAAAATAAACCATTAATATTATTAAACTAAAATGATAAATAATAATTAAATTATAATAAAAATATTAATTTAAAAAGAAAATAATTTTTAAAAATCGAAAACCTAGTCACACGTTTTGTGCTGAAATTTGAAACATGTTCACTCTTTTGGCTATTAATTTTTATAGGAAATTCACATTATTGCAATGTTTAAGTCATTATAACCTAGACTTCAAGATCTTTCCAATGACATATTATATGCCCAATTTCGATAATCGGACGAGAAATCACGACCGTTTAAAATTTGTTTGTTCTGAAATTCGATATGTGTTCAATCTTTTGGCCATAACCTTTTATAGAAAAATTACATTAATGCAAGGTTTACTGCATTAGAAACTAGATTTCAAGAGTTTTTCAACGATATATTATATGCTCAATTTGGATGACCGAGCGAGAAATAACGACATTTTGAAGTTTTAGTGATTGTTAGTACATCCAGTCACGTAAAACACGTGACCCGATCGCATTTACGCGACTCTATCGCGGTCGGGTCCCGTGGATGTACTAAAAATCACTACAAACTTTAAACGATCGTCATTTCTCTCTTGGTTATCAAAAATTGGGTATATTATATATCTTTAGAAAGCTCTTGAAATCTAGTTTCTAATGTCGCAAACTTTGAATTAATACGATTTTCTATAAAATGTTATTGCCAAAAGATTAAACATGTATTAAATTTCTGTGCAAGCAAACTTTAAATGATCGTCATTGCTCGCTCAGTTATCTGAATTTGAAATATAATATATCATTAGAAATATCTTAAAGTCTATGTTCTAATACCGCAAACATTACATTAATGTGATTTAAGATATTGAAAGTATGCATTAAGGATATAGTAAATAAACATTAAGGATAATATAAATAGGAATTAAAAATTCAATAAGTAAAAATTAATCTTCAATGAGTTGGATTTAAAATATGAATCTAAAAAAGCTAGTCTCTCAAAAAAAACTAGCTCATATTATCTCTCAAAAAAAACTAGCTCATATTATTATGGTGATAAACTATCCCCTACACCAAAAGGAGGGGGATTTTTAGTGCATATTCATGAAATGATATGAACCCATGTGTGTGGCTCTAAGGAGGCAATTATTGTTATTTGAAAAGAAAAAGGAGCAAAATTTAGGCGTGCGCATGCAAAAACCCAAAACCCAAAACCCAAAACCCATAAACCAATCATCATCATCATTATATATCATCAAAAAAACAATGATTATGATTGGAATTTGTATAATAATTTTCAAATCTATGGGCTCCATTTCTTATGATGACTTTAGTTGGATTAGCTAATTCACCCCTTTTGGCTGCCGACCATAGTTAGGGACATGTAATTTTTAATACTTAATTTAATGCTATTGTGAATTTTTTTGCCTTATAATTAAGTTTAGTTTACTACGTTTCGATAGAAAAAGTTTAAATTTTTAGACATGACAATAAAATAAATTTATAGTAATTAATCAGTATTAGTTTGGTTCTTAAAAAATTAGAGAAATTAAAATTTTTTAGGAAGCATTTGCTTAGGATGGCTTTGAAATGAAAATTGAGACTTTAAGATGACAATTGAAAATTTCCCTTCTTATTTGGGGTGATGAGCAAAGGGAATGACACATGATAACTTTTAAAGGTGTGCTTGATTATTAGTATTAAATATTGCAATTGATTAAGAAAACATAAGCTCATTTAGCTATAAAACTACTCGATTAAGTTTCTGTTTAAGCTTATTCTACTCTAATTATTTTCTTTCATAAAATTTATTTTCATTCATTATTATTTGAAAATGTTATATAGAAAGATGATGAAAAACAATAAAAAAAACACATGTTTGAGATCTTTTGCTTCATTATTATGAGACTAACATATCATTTTTTTATTACATAAAATAATGTGGGCACTATTAGAATATTTGTAATAGATTCATGTACCATGTATAATGACTAGTTAATAAATTAAGCAACTTAAATTTTATGAATAATGATATTACCAATTTGATGATCAATTTTTTCGACCAAGAACAAACAATACAATCCATAGAATAAGGCGGATAATAGCATTCTTAAATTTTTTTTATTTTGAATTACAAGATAGGTTGAGAAAAAAGTAGAATTAGATGAGATTCGATTTTAGAATCTTATCTTAAAAAGTGGTAATTATTCCAATTTAAAAAAAACCATATTCTTTATCTATAAAGAGTAGATGATATCTTCCAATGACTAGAATTAACCCCCACATTGCTAAGTCTAAATAACAACTACTATTTTTCTTGCGTTGATCTCTTGAAAGCAAAGTGATGCTATTTTGAGCACAAAGTAATTCGTTCCTTCATTACTATGTTTTAGGCATTGATCTATAAATATTCAAAAATTAAATGAAAATTTAAATTTGATATTGATTTTCATTATTACCATTTAATACTAATAACAAAAGTATAAATAAATATTATATAAATTTTTTTGGGGCAAAATTCATAAACTTAAACATGAGACATGAAAAATGAGATTTATTTAAAAATAGAAATAAATAAAGGCTATTTAACTCTTATCGATAATAACTGATGAGAAGTTATTAAAAGACATATTTGTAACGTTCTTATATGCTTTGGATCTATTTTTTCATCCATTTATCAAATAAAAATATCACATATAATATTTGCTCATGTTATGAATGGTGTGACTTGAGTGCACATTTGGTGTGTGCATTCATGTAGTGACTCTTGGGATGGAATCCCATAAGTTTGTCATGAATGGGTGTATTAAGTTGAGTCTTGATGATTGTGATTTATGATGGTGATTAAAAGTATGGATTGATGAGGTAATGAAGTATGAGTTATTCATGGGAGTTATGGGACTTAATGAAGAAGTGCAAAGGTTTAACTCTTGATGCTCCTAGGATGCTGTTTTTGACTCTTCATATACTTAGGGATGTTTCATTATCATTCAATCATAGCTTTAATGTACTTAATGTTACTTAGTATGATCTCTACTATAAATAGAGAGCTCTCATTCACTTTGTAATTGGTGAAAACATCCACAAAATACACCCCAAGCCAAAACACTAGTCTATATCTCTTCTCTATTGTAATTCTCCATATTTGAGAGTTCTTTGAACTCTTTTTGATAATATAAGAGATACTACACACCGGAGGACGTAGCCTTAGTTGGGTGAACCTCGTTAAATCTTTGTGTCATTTTATTTCTTTATTGTCTCCTACAAACATCGATATCGTTGATAGCGTAATTTGTTTGTCACAAAACCTCATACACTCGATCTTGGTAATATTGGAGTTTGAAACACATGGTTCGAACTCTAATACATCGTAGTTTTGAGCTCAATCAAAATTTTGGATCATCCATTGATTCCCAATCAATTAATCTCACCTCCAAATATATAATAAATACTCATTCTCATATCCAAATTAAATACCTCTTAAAATAGTTTAAATGTTAAGATGTTGAAATGATGAGACTTAATTATTTGTACGATTAGAATAGGCTGAACTTGATAGGGGACCATGTATATAAGCATCATATTATTTGCATGAATACACCATAGACTAATATTTTAATTTATATGTATATTATTGTCATCCCTTATTGTAGCTTTAAAGTTTAGTTGGCTTCATCATTCTTTATTATTTCTTTACATGAAAGTTGGTAAACTCTTTTTGCTATATGTCCTATGCTCCTACTTTGCAAGTAGTGTATAGTGTAAAAAGAAATAGAAATTATTCAATAATTATAAAATGATGATCTTTTATTTGCAAAATAGATGATTAGTAAAATTTTATTTGTATTTGGAATATGAGAAGGAACTAATATAATATAATAAGAGATGTAATTTTATTATCCGTCTATTTAGTTGTTAATACTAAAAGGTGGTATTAAAAATGACTTTTATTGTAAAATTTTATTAAATATATTATGTTATTTTTATGGTGATGAAATTTAAATTTATAAGAATATTTTTTTTTCACAATTATCCATCAGCATTTAATACCACACTTTTAAATGACACTATATTGAAATAAATTTGTTAAGAAAATAAGA
This sequence comes from Amaranthus tricolor, assembly GCF_026212465.1. NCBI lineage: Eukaryota > Viridiplantae > Streptophyta > Magnoliopsida > Caryophyllales > Amaranthaceae > Amaranthus > Amaranthus tricolor. The sequence continues at coordinate 10,038,777 of NC_080053.1, forward strand.
TAATTGAAGGAGAACAAGCATAACCATTAAAATTATCAAGAGATATATCTATTACAATTCAAGTAATTTTTTATTACTATTTCCTACCATTTAATACGAACTAACAAATGGATCGTAAAAGCAATTATCGATTAAAATGAATATAAGTTATAGTAAATTGACATCATGGAATGAGTCGGTAGTAAAAAGAGAAAAAGGTTATAATGGTGGAAAATGTTATTATGAAAAAATAAGTAAATTTTGGGATAAAACATAAATGTATGATGTTCTTTTAGTTATATGTGCCAGATAAATGAGGTTTGTTCATTTCCAATAAATGAAAAGATTCATGATAAATCATCACATTTGGATTTTCACTACAACACCATAAAAGCAATAAGAAAGTAATTTTCTTATTTTGTATTAGTATATCTGGTGATCTAGTCGGTGTTTTTGGACATTAAAGGAACGATATTTGACGTTCTATCATCTCTATTTGGTATAATTCATACTTAATCATAAAACGTGTAATTCACGCATCAAGAGTATGATATTTTACTATATTTGTTAATTCATATTACGATATATAAATGTGATCCTATTTAAATGGTATGAAATAAGTTTATTACATTTCCACAGTTAGCTTCTAGTATTATTAGTATTATTATAATATGATTATGATGAAATTTATTATTCTAATTCAATTGGAGAAGGTTAAAATGTGTATTAAATTCCCTAATTAAAATATAATTTATTAAATAGTTATGGTACAATTAAAATTCGATTGTTGATGAAATTATTATTTTATGTATTTTGATACTTAAAATAATAAACTAAGATATTTTGTTGTATTTTGAGACTCATCATATTCATGAAATGCATAATGAATAAACTAAGATATTTTGTTGTATTTTGAGACTCATCATATTCATGAAATGCATAATGAAAAATAAAACAAGTTTATTTGAATTATGTAATTAAGAATTAAAAAAAGGTCAATCCATACTATTCACGCCCAAAACAACCTCAATTTTGAAATTCATCCTCTAAATTTTGATTTTGGCATGAAGTTCTGTTAGGGGATTGGTTAACATTGTTTGAATTGCATTCCTTTCACAATTTGATTATTGGTTTGCACGATAATTTGAACAAAAAATTGCCCAATTTCATTTTGAGTGAAGAACCCTAGTTTTTGCCCTAATTTTGATTTATTTGTTTAATTTATGAAAATTTACAAGTAATCATCATCAAGATACAATTATATGGTAATTGAATGTTTTCCTCATTTAAAGGCCCATAATTTGAACAAAAGTTGGTCAAGTATTTTTTCTAGCTTGCATAATTTTCAAAAAAGGCGGAGAATTAGGTTGTTATAGGTGGTGATGGAAAAGGGTGAGTGATGTGGGAAAGTTTCAGGTCATGTTTGGTGGCTGTTTGCCGGCCTATGGCTAGGCGGAGGGATTTTCAAGGGAAAACGGCAGTTATTGTTATTCCTACTCGCCTGTTGCGTAAAACAGAGAAGGAAAAGGAAGATGTGCTGACAATTTTTTTCTTTTCTTTTTTTCCTCATTAATCCAATATAATAATTTTCAATTTTCATGTTAATTAAAGAATTAATTCCACATTTAACTTATAATTAAATAAAATAATAAAAGTTGTTAACATTCTAACTTTATTAAATTAATAGTTGATTAAATTTATTAAATTATCTATCACTTAACTTTATTAATGTGATTAATGTAAATTAAAAATTATGTGTGCTTTTAATTTGATTCATTACAAATAAATTATAATTACTACTCCCTCCGAACCAAATAATTAGTCTCATTTCCTTGGGCACGGATATTAAGGGTTGTGTGGGGTCCATTAAAAAAGTGGTAGTTGGGTATTTTTAAGTAATTGGATTAATTGTTAATGATTCCCTCCTTTTGCTTAATAAAGTAGATAGAATGAATTTTGGAGGGAAAATTGGGTTTTACATTGTTTGAGACTTAATTGAAATTAATACATTTCCGAAATTTTAATAATTAAACAACCATTAAACTACTTAATTTAAATTACAAAAATTTACATCAAATAAATTACAAAACCCGTCAAAATCATAAAATAAACTAAGTCTTCAATTCTTCCTTGATTTCTTCAACGTTTTTTGAACGGCAATTGAAAACGAGCAACCCTCACGCCACATGCGCATGCGGATATTAAATCTTTCGTTGACTTCAGATTTATAAAAAAAACAAACACGGTATGCATTTAGTGTTAAAAATTAATTAAATAACTACAAAAATCTAAATGTTTTGATTTTGAAAAGAAGCCATCCATGAAACTGGAAAATTGTAACACTGATGAAAAGAAGCCAACAATGAAAGTGGAAGAAAAATACAGTATTGAAAAGAAGGCATCAATCCAATGAGTTGACAATCAGCATACAACTATGAACAACTAGTTAACGCAGTGACTACAACATTTGACAATCTGACACCAAATGCACTGAAGATTGTATGGATCACACTACAAGCATGTAAAATTGAGGTTATTAAGAAACTAGGTGGTATGGATTATGACATTCCACACATGAGCAAAGCAAAACTAGAAAGGGAAGGGAGACTCCCACATTGTTTGGGGGTACAGCAGCAAACAATTTACGAGGCACTAACATATCTGGACACAAAGGTGGATGAAACTACATTTGAGGTAATTTTATTTTACTTGGGGATCAAAGACGAAGCAGTTTTCCATCAACTTCATTTAACAAGAGCAAGCACAGAAGCAACAACAGAAGCAACATCAGAAGCAACAACAGAAGCAGCAACAGAAGCAACAACAGAAGCAACATCAGAAGCAACAACAGAAGCAGCAACAGAACCAGCAGCGTATAATCCAACACGAAATGAAGCAACAACAGAAGCAGCACCAGCATGAACACCAGGAACATGTAAATATGACACACATGAGTATACTTTTGGGATACCTTTTGTACTCACTTTTGGGTTACATTGTTAGGTAAATGTTTAGGTCTAAACACGATGTAGAAATTAAATAGGGGAGATGTTTAGCCGTAAACATTTAGAACGAAATGTCATATAACAATTTATGGATGGCTTCAAAAACAAAATGAAAAACATATTCATCTCAGAGAACAATTTGAACTCATCACAGATAACCCAAATCCCATACTAATTGCCTCCTACATCTGGTAAGAACATAGCCTCCTAAACATAATGTTTGGTGGCTTATGAACTGAAAACCCTAGATTGGTGGCAAAATGAATGGATTTAGAAATTTTGTAGCTATAATCAATTGTTTACCCTCAAAAAAAAAATCATAGGGCAACAAAAACAGAACACGAAAGACATGCATACCATACAAACCACATAAACAAAATCATCATTAGTCAAAGAGGAAAGATGTATCCATACAAGAAAATGGGCCTCGAACATCTATATCAGACAACAAATCATCATCATCCAATGATTCTTCATCTGAGGAAGGGAACAAGTTCTCAATGTATAGATCTTGAAGATCCGGTTGTAAATCAAACATACCCAGTATTTCTTCATCTTCAGAAGTTATACTTCTTCCCCAGTTAGGATCCGTTTCATCAGAAGTCGTAAACGATGCAGGTAGGGGATTGTAGAAATCGAACCATGGGTTAGGAGATCCAATCGTAGGATCACTTTCTTGGGACGAAGACAAACAACAAAGACAAGACGTTGGTGACGCCATGTTCAAAAAAACCCAGAAAAGTCAAGAAAAAACCCAGATTTAAAAAACCCCTAAAAGTATTAAGGTTTCAAGGAAGGCGAAGATGGTGGAAAAAAATGAAGATGAAGATAATAAACCGTAAACCAAGGTATTCTTGGGGATGAAGATGAAGATCATTGAAGAAGAAGAAGAGTTATACAGAGGTTGAGGATGAACATGAGAGAGAGGGAGGGAGAGGTAGGGATTCAGTAAATAGGGGAATTATAAAGGGAGGGAAAGATTAGGTTGATTAATGATGTGTTATATTGTTAATTATTTTAGGTTAGTAGGGTTTACGGGGGTAAATTCGTAATTACGTGTGTGAACTAAGGGTATTTAAGTAAAAAAAGATTGCCAAAAATAGAAATGGCACTAATAAAAAGGTTTTGCCAAATAAGGAAATGAGACTATTAATTTGGATCGGAGGGAGTATAAAATAAAAATTTTAATTTTAATTTAATTAATTTAGTTATCACTTAATTTTATTAATATGATCAAAACACACTAAGTAGTAGGTTCTTTTAATTTGATTAAAATGCACAGAAATTATTTTATACAATATTATTTTGATTTAATTATTTAAATAGTTGATTTATTTTATTGTGTTGTGTGAAATCCCAAATCTCATAGAATTAATGATGGCTTTGATCACCTAATAGCTCATATATTATTTTGAACACTTGAAAATGGTGTTGGGAGTGCAATGAGGGATGGAGAAATAAGATTTGAATTACTTGATAAAGTGATCATAATGGCAAAGTAGCAGTCAAGAAGGGTCTTGTATTGTTCCTTGAACGAGGCAATGTAAAATAGCAAGGCAGAAGCAGGTTAGAGCAGTTGCTTGTTTTGAGAGCTTTCTTTTTCATTGTATTAGCTTTTAATGGTAATATCCATTAAATATCGAATGAAATCACTATGTTCAGAGCTTGTTTTTAAGAGTGTAAGGTTTATCATTAGTGTATTGTTGAATATATTAATGAAAGTAAACTTAATTTAAGGGAAAAATATCTAAAATACCTCACAAACATTGTATGTTTGTTGTCTATTGTTTTATACTTTAATCATTGTTCAGCTCCAAACTATTCTCTTTCAAATTAAGTCATTGCGCATTTTATTAATATAATTAATATTATTATGCATTAAGTGTTCATGCTATTATTTCGTTAATTGCATGTGTTTTATTTCACTACAAAAAACTATTAAATTGGCGACACACATTATCGTCGCCATTTCATAGCTAAATGGTCAAAACGTTGCCTTGGCGACGGGGTTCGTGGTGGTCACCTTTTCGTTCGTCGCTAACACCAAAATGGACGCCATATCCTAGCCATTTTTTAAAGAAAAGTTGGCGACCAAGAGGCGACGAGGTGTCCATCGCCAAGAACTTGCGACCAAAAGGCGACGAAGTGTCCATCGCCAAGAACAGCATGGCGACCAATCAGCGACAAAATGTCTCGTCGCCAATATGACGACCACCTTCTGATAGCCTTTTCGTCGCCTACTGCTAGCGACAACATTTTTATGCTTTTTGGTCGCCGTATATATATATATATATATATATATATATATATATATATATATATATATATATATATATATATATATATATATAATATTATATATATATATATATATTATATATATATATATATATATATATATATATATATATAATATTATATATATATATATATATATTATATATATATATATATATATATATATATATATATATATATATATATATATATATATATATATATAAATTATATTTATATATATTTTGTATTAGTTATATTATTAAGATAAAAATATATACACATAAAACAAATAAATTAAAATAAAAGAGCTGGAAATATTATATATAAAACTAAAATTTATTTACAAATTCACAAAAATAAAACCAAAAATAAAACCAAACATGGCGACCAAGTGGCGACAAACAGAACCCGTCGCCATGCATCAAAATAAAAATAAAAAAATTCCTTCTTTCTTGGCGACGAAATGCCGACAGGATAGTCCGTCGCCATGTAGTAAAATAAAAAAAAAAAAAGAAAAATGGCAGTTGGCAACCAAGAGGCGACGACCTTTCCCATCGCCATAATACTTTCTGCTTTCGCGACCAACTTTTCTCTCACCTTGCCGTCGCCATGGGCGACGAACGCTTCCCCTCGCTATTTTTCCATCGCTAAATCAGTTGTTTTTTGTAGTGTTTTGATATCATATATTTGTATGTTTTTATATTATTTGATATCATATATTGCATACAATGACTATTTTGACCCAAATTAGAATAAAGTCTATGATCAACGAATCGATAAATATGTTCTAATTATAATTAAAATTTACGCAACGTTTATATGTAATTTATAATTATTGTAATTATAAATTTCAAAAGTTTCTTATATATCCAAGATGGATTAAGATCTGTATTAATTTGAATCCTTAAAAATGTAGTCTTTAGGGTTTATGGGTCGGGCCATACTTTAAGATCACATTTAGTTTCAATATTTTATGATTGTTTTTAATGCTTTGCTATGTTTTTATGTTGTTTATTTATATATGTGTTCACTTTTAAATAAACCAATGTAAAACTTAGGTTCCTAGATAATATTGATTTAATATGCTTTTCCAAAACGAGCACCTAAAGAATCCTTTCATCATTAATTAGTGAAAGGTTCTGCCTAAGTAAAGTGTTGCTAATTGATTTAGGACTGATATAAAGTAAATTTAAAAATTAACAATTATAACAATAAGTTATTTGTGAAATAGCAACCTTTAATATTATTCATTTGCTAAGTTGAGTAAATTGACTTTCATCAACATGTGAACCGCATCAATTTGTGAAGAAACATGACATCACATACAGCATTTAAAACCTTTGGGTATCAAAACGCTATTCACTTGCACTAAAATTAGGTAAGTTATTGTCACAAAAATAAACAAGCTAAGGTTAGATTTATATAAACCTACAGAGAGATTCTCTCCAGGTTTTATGTGTTTAAAAGTAGACATATAGCGAACTTTTGTACATGGCCATATCACATGCCCCTTTTTGCTTCTCCCTTAAATCTCTCTTTCACTTTAAATAATAATTCATCTATAACTATAGAAAAGCTTTACTTTACCCATTTTTCCAATCTAAACATGACATGAATTGGTTCACACAATAAATTTGGTGATTATATTAATTTTAATAGAACATACCTTTTAAAATAGGAAAAGAAAATGTAAGTAGTAATATTTTTGAGAATATTCTAAAGGTGGTTTTAATATCTTAGCAATTTTATTGTCTAAATCTATACACTTTGGTGCACAGGTTAGAAAATTCTTATTTCATTCCAATTGTTTGTATTATATACTCCCTTAGTTTTCAGTTGTTCTTCTCATTTATTTTTCACGCAGATTGTAATGTAAATTTAAAAGTTAAATAATTTTAATTGTGAGTAGTTAAAAATTCTAAAAAGTTGATGTTTAGAAAATATATATTGAGACAAATCTATCAAGATCCCACACAAATTTTTTTTTTCATATAGATTGATGAGAAATACATAGTCAAAGTTTGATACTAAAATTCGTAAATTCTATTTGAGAAGAACATATGAAAACAGAGGGAGTACTCCTACTGTTCCTTTTTGTTTGTCCACTTTATGAGATAGAAATTTAAATTTGACTTTTAAAGTATATATCCAAGACAAAATATATCCATGTGGGATCTTGTTAGAAATATCTTAATGTAAAAAATTTTAATATATAATTTTTACAATTTTTATTATGCGTACTATGAGATATCGGGGCTTAAAGTTTGCTTTGAAATACGTGAAAAAATAAAATGGACAAACAAAAAAGAAGGAAGGGAGTATATTATATTCTTTTCTTTTCTTAAAATTGTTGCCACAAGGAATATTTACCGAAATTAAGAAAAATATAATCTTTTAGATTGTGGATATATTTTTTTGTTGAATAAAAATAAAATGGAGAAACATTGGAGACCATAAGCAATAAAAAATATTAATCTAATGTTGGTGAAAAATATTAAAATAAAGTTAGTTAGCAAATATTTAAATAAAATTCGTGAAAAACATGTAAGGATCATATAAAATATTAAAATATTAAAATAAACTAAGTGAAAAATATGTAGGAACTATAAACATTGATAAAATATAAAAAAAATAGGTGAACAAAATTAATTATGTCTAAAATTTATAATATAAATTGAAAATATTTTTTAGAGGAACAACAAATAAAACAGCCAAAAAAATGAATTGAAAATAATAAAAGAGTAATAAATAGTGGTAATATGAAAAAATGCAAGTTTATGTGTGCCAATAAATTAATAAAACCGATCAAAAACCACCTAAAAAGGCTAAAAGTATATTTGTATTAAGCATGTCTCCAACATAGAAAATTTCTCCACCAATATATTTGCTTATCAATGTTCATATTGGCCGGCATGCTTAGTCATCTTATCCCTTAGTTTATTTGTTAGTTTTTGTTTTATAAAAGTAAATGATTTCCATTTAAATTTCAAATATATAAGAATACAAAGTGAACAAAAGATATCTTATTCGCCCAAAATCTACTCATCAAACGGTCAACATGATTGCCTTATTCCCATCAATTCAAAGCAAGCAGTTTTCTTATTTAATTTTATTATATTATTTTTTTACTTTTAATTTTTATTTATTTTTAATATGATTGTCAAAGTAGTAAAATAATTAGATTTTACTTAATTTGTCTCAATGTAAATTTTATTGCTATTAATTTTTTATAATTTTTAAGTTTGCACAATTAAGATTATTTAAGATTAAATTAGTGGATTAAATATAAATTGTAAAAACTAAATTACTAAGGTTAATATAAATTGAATGAAGTATTTTATAACTCTATTACATCGCCTCATATCGAAAGTCATTGGATTAAAATGTTTAGATAATGAATTAAGCCTAATTGTCTCAAACCCTTTATTATAAAATATAATTTTTTATTTACTCACGCCATTTCTTGCTTATTGCTCGTGATTCATTTGTAAAATAATTCTCAAACTTTATCTGGTTGCTAGTCTTTAAATATAAAATTTATTTGAAGCAAAAATAAACATATTTATTATATATTAAAAAAGTATAGTCTCATGCAAGTCATGAGGAAGATTTATTAATGATATGATTTTGATAGAGAATGTTGGTAGGTAGTTAAAATACACGCACAAAATCAATGCATAATCAATATCTATTCAAACTTTTATATATCCTAGCCGGTGGTGCGGGTGTGAGTGCTACACACCCGCACCACCCCAAGAAATTCTATTTAATTTAGATATATTAATTTTAGAAAATAATTAATTTTTATTTAATAATTTAAGAAATCGATTTGATGTTGAAGTTTAAGTCAATAGCAAAAAGAATATTTAGAGAACTTAGCTTAATGGCTCTTCAAGATAATTTACAACGATAACCGTCACTAATAATTCTATAATTTTGCAAATGAAATAAAAAGGATGCATACTAATTATGTTAGGAAGTCCGGTAATGTGTACACCACCCAAATGAAAGAGCATAGGGGTAGACTATGATACACACGCCAGTTCTTTACAAGCTTTAAAGCCAGTACGCCATGCAAAGCAAATATACATGAAACCATGAACCAAAAACAATAATCGCTTTACTCAAAATGCGCAACACCAAAAAACATCTCTTTAAAACAAGGTCGCTTCCCATGTTGCAACCAACTTGAGGTTAAATACGCCCAAGCAAAACACCACTCGTGACAGCAGTCACCAAAGTCCTTCACGCATCAAATGCTTGCAACAAAGAGATGCACTACCGCAGTCACTTAGAGCAATCAGCAGCCTGCAGCCTGACCCGGCTTCAGCAGTAGGTAGTGGATTGCTCACCAACGTTGACACGCCATAGTCCCATACAACCCACATGTGTAACCATCAGCAGATCGCTTGGTATATTGTTATATGTCAATTTGGGTCTGAGTTCAATGTGCGTAACGGTATATCACTACCGGATAGTCTACACCTGTTATTCACCGCACCTGCACCTGGTTCACGTTACACACCAAGACCTGACTTAGAGTTGCTCAATTCAGCAACCTTTGTAAGCCATTTGTTGCACAAAACACACACAAATCAGAACCTCAGCTGCTCATAGGGGCATACAGCAGTTCTAGTGCATGCATATGTAGTAGGAGCACAATATCTATCAAAAGCATTGTTTACTGAGACCAAGACCATTTTAGACAGATCCCGCAAAAAAATGCATCTACTAGCATCATTCCCCAACAACAGCATCTTCTTATAACAAGCGACATTTCTAGTAAAAGACAAAGCATACTTCAGTACAATATTATGCAAAAAAGAAAAATGGTTCTTAATTCTAAAGTAGCCTACTCTATCAACCTGTGTAGCACTTGTGTCCAAGCAGCTGCTACGGAATCTTTCACCTTATTATTTCTTTGCCCTTTATTATTTTTCTTTCTTCTTTTGCTTCTGGTATCAGCATTTATTTAGTCAGGCCATTGATTTTCTATGTATTTCTAAGCTTAACAAATGATTTTGATTAATCAATGGTGACTATTTATCAAATAAAATAGCTATTGGTTGAGTAATATCATACACAAAGTATACAAAAATTATTCTAACAAGATTTAAAGCATAAGATCCTTACCACCATTGTTTGCTTTCCTCTTTGCCACCCACAAAGCTGAAAAGATTTAAACCCTTGTTAAAATTTCAAAGGAAAAATGGAGAATTAGGTGACTGTAAACAGCAAACAATCTATTACATTTACCACCAATTATTATTGTACTTCACCAAGTCATAGAAATAATGAATTTAGAGCATCATCATACAAGCAATGTGAAGTTTACAAATTTTTCAAATTCGTATGCAAATTGAGATAACAAAGAAAGACCCATCTAAACAAAGACAATATGCTAAATCGTGGTTAAATTTCTCCGTGACAACAATAAAAATTACAAATAACAGAGGAATCAATAAGATAGTAAAAACAGTGACAACGGTAACTTCAAGACAGCGACAACAGCAACGAGGCAACCTTTATATAACAATGAAAGCGCACAAGATGATAAAAGTCGCCCATTGCACCAAACATAATCTGATGGTCGTAAACATGAACTGACATTGTTAGTGAGTGATTACAGGAGGCAAAGACGGCTATTATCATATAATCATCAAGCTCATTTAGCTCAAACAATAGTCCACATTTTCATTTACAAAGCTCAATCAATCAAAACAACAAAGATTATATAAAACCCTAAAAATTAAGAACAATTGAACATGTGTTGATTCTTGAAAATCTCTCCCAAAAACTCATTTGACCAATTAGAAATTGAACCTTAAATTTAAACCTTTTACTACAAACTCATGACCAAACCCTTTAAAAAATCGTTCTTGAGAGGAAGGTAACCACTTTATTTTGGGCGATTATTGTGACTTTGGTCTTCTTGTTGTAGCAGTTACAAGTATGCACACGTAGTAACTAACCATTATATGCTATTGCTTTAAACGATTATCAAATATTTGTGATTTAGATGCATCGTATGAGAACTATTGATTACTAGCAAATATATTTATACGTGAATGGCTATTGATTGCAATTCTCTTGAACTTAGAATGATATATATGCATAGAACAAAGGTATTAGTAGAAATTGAGAACTATTCCCTTATTGATAGAATTATATTATGTTTACTTGGAGTCGGAATGATTCCTTTATATATGAATTTATGTTTATATTTGAGTTGCCTGTGGGTCTTGCAAACCCCATGGTTCTCATTGATAGCAAGAGCATGTGTGAGTTACCGGTGGGTCTTGCAAACCCCATGGTTCTTATTGATAGCAAGAGCATGTGTGAGTTACCGGTGGGTCTTGCAAATCCAATGGTTCTCATTGATAGCAAGAGTGTTTGTGAGTTATCGGTGGGTCTTGCAAACCCCATGGTTCTCATTGATAGCAAGAGTGTGTGAGTTACCGGTGGGTCTTGCAAACCCCATGGTTCTCATTGATAGAAAGAGCATGTGTGAGTTACCCGTGAGCCTTGCAAACCCTAAGGTTCTCATTGATAGAAAGTTTATATTTGAGTTACCGGTGGGTCTTGTAAACCCCAAGGTTCTCATTGATAGAAAGTTTATTCATTGATGAAAAGTTTACTCATTGATAGAAAGTTTACTAATTGATAGAAAGTTTACTCCTTGATTGAAAGTTTATTCATTGATAGAAGATTTATAGTTGAGAGAGTTGTGGGTCTTGCAAATCCTAAGATATTCATTAATAGAATAATTTATGCTAGTAAGAAGTGCCTCATGGGTCTTGCGAACCCCAAGGGTTTCCTTTCGTATAAAGATTATGCCTAAGTTAAGTTACTTTATGGGAGTTATGAATCTCGCGGATAGACTATGATCACACTTACTTTAATCTTTATAAGGTCAGGCGTTACGTAGTCTTGAGTTGATGCCATACGTGTGTGTTCTATTAGAAGTTATGTTTCGAGAAGAGGAGTATCAAGACTTACATTCCACTCAGGAAGACATGGTTCGGGTGGGAAAGGACGTAATGAGATTAAGAAGTATAGGTGAATGATAAACAGTTAGTAGTTGTGCTTCCGTCTTATGAAATCATCTTATATTGTTGTATAACATAAATTTATCTAGTAGGTTGGCCTTATTATATTTGTTGTTAGTTATTGTATATGTTTTGTTATGAAGCCTTGTGTCCTCCTTTGTATATATGTATTTCCGCTGCGTAGTTTATAGCTTTGTATGATTTTAAAGAGTTAAGTCATTTTAAAACGCAAGTGTTAACACTGGAACCACGATCCATGCTTGGCATGTTGATTTGAGAAGTCGACAAAGAATCATTCCGCCGTGGTGTGAGATTCTAAAGGTAATGATGCCTTAGATTAGTTTAATGTTTTTATTGGGTTAATTGCTCCATCACATATTTAGTTTTTAGCAGTGATGCTACCGAAATTTCTACTCACTTTTTAAGATTACAATTTCAAAAGATTATTATTATTATTATTATTATTATTATTATTATTATTATTATTTCTTTATTTTATTTTAATGTAACATCCGAATTTCCTCCCATCCTCTACGGTTTTGATTTCGTATAAGGGGTCAGAAATTCTGGAGTGTCGCAAAAATAATTAACAAACCAATATAGTAGAATTAAACAATAATAATTGACAAAATTATAACACATAGAGCAAAAGATATGAAGTCATAATTCTTAAAACTTCACAAATCACTGCATATTGAATCAACTATGAACATCGAGAAATAATACAACCAGAGGTCCTCTCATTCAAATGATTAATTCAAAACTCATTGTATATATATGATTACCAACCTAGATATCAATATTGTTATCATTGCAGCCTATTACAAGATAACGACATCTCTCTTCACAAAAAGAAAAGCCATCCTACAGAATGTCAACAAACAATCAAGGAATATGTGCATGGTGTGTAACGAAAAATTAGTGGAGAAGGGAGGTTGTTTATTCAGATTAGCATGCAACTTCATCAATTTATCTCTAGCGTGAAAATGGAGAATAAGGTTGTATAAAGGTCATTCGATTAAAAGCATTTGGTTTATTTGGAAACTTTGAACCAATTTGAAGGTGAAAGCTATAAAGTTTAACTCTCTCTCTCTCGCCTGAAATAACGATTTTAAAAGTGACACACGCAGATACAAAATCTTTCTCTAAACTCATTAAGCTAGAAGATATTTAGTTAACACAAACTACTTCAAATGCACTAAATGATTTTATTTTCCGACTAAGATTTTGAAATGAACGCCAATATCGTTACGATGTTAAGAACAAACAACAACGAACAAAACAAAGTTCGACAATGTAACTAAAAAGGACACAAAGATTTAAGGAGGTTCACCCAATGATGGCTACGTCCTCCGTGGTGTGTAGTTTCTGTTTATATTATATCAAAAGAATACAAACAACACTTCTTAATGAAGAATTACAATTGAGATAGAGATAAAACAAAAGAGGCTATGTGTTTGATGTGTTTGATATGTGAGTATAAGAGCTCTATTTATAGTACTAGTTACATGAATATGA
>NC_080053.1:10062203-10142203 GCF_026212465.1 Amaranthus tricolor
TTGATCTTAAGAATGAAAACAATGATCTTGAGTCCAAGCTCAAGACTCTAAGACATGAGTTTGAGAAAAATTTACAAGCATTAAAAAAGTTAAATGAATCCGAATCTAAATTCTCTAAAATGCTTACACGCCAAAAGGGACTCAATGATAAACGTGGTATAGGTTATAACAATGTTACACATAACTATAAGAGTAAAACCACATTTGTGAAGAGTACATACAAACATAGACGTACACCTACTTGCACCTTTTTTTGTAAAGAAGGACATATTAAGTTTGCATGTCCATACAGACGTAAGGGCAATTATATTATCAAGAATTCCTTTCTTCTTGAATTACGTGGACAAATAAAGAAAATATGGGTTCCCAAAGGGACAAGATCACCCAACATGGTTTACCACGAATATGGTCCCAAATTTATCACTTGGATCGCCAAGTAAAGTTGAGAAAGGTTATTTTTTTTGTTTTGTTGGAAAAGAAAAAGTGGATTTAAGATAGTGGATGCTCGAGACATATGAGTGGTAAAGTTTCTTCATTTTTTGAAATTAAAGAAAAATGCAATGGCTCGATCACTTTCGGAGATAAAGGTAAATGTAAAATTTTAGGTGTTGGCAAAGTTGGTAAAAATCCGTCTAAAACTATTGGTAATGTCTATTTGGTTGAAGATCTAAAATTTAACTTGCTAAGTGTGTCTCAACTATGTGATAAAGGTAATCAAGTAATCTTTGATAAAGAAAAATGTGTTGTTAAAAACCCTAACACCGGAGATACATTTATTACCGCCCTTAGACATGATAATGTTTATGCTTTGAATACTAACGAAATTGCAGCTTAGAATTTCAACTGCTTGAAAGCTATGACAGATGATCCAAAACTATGGCATAGACTTCTTGGCCATATCAATACTCATACCATGCATGAGTTGGTAAGTAAAGATCTAGGTAAGGGACTTCCAGCTCTTGACTATAAACATAGTCCTACATGCGACGCATGCATTAGAGGAAAACAAGTAAGAAGTTCATTTAAACCGAAGAAAATGGTAAGTACTACAAGACTATGTGAACTTTTACATATTGATCTATGTGGACCAATGCGTGTACGGATCATACGAGGTAAATCTTACATGCTAGTTACAGTTGATGATTACTCTAGATTTACATGGGTCGATTTTTTGAAGGATAAAAGTGAAGCCTTGAAACCGTTCTCAAGACGTTGTAAAGAGATGCAAACTCAGCTGAATCTTCCAATAGTCTCAATTAGGAGTGTCCATGGGAGAGAGTTTGATCAACAAGGCTTTGATTCATTTTGTGAAAAATGCGGAATAACCCATAACTTTTCAGCTCCTAGGACAACCCAACAAAATGCCGTGGTTGAAAGGAAAAATGAAACCTTAGAAGAAGTGGCCAGGACAATGCTTATTGAATATGGATTAGCTAAACACTATTGGGCCGAAGCTGTTAACACAACGAATTATGTCTTGAATAGATGCCTCATAAGACCAATACTTAAGAAAACTCCCTATTAGCTATTCAAAGGAAGAAAACTGAATATAGCATACCTTAGACCATTTGTTTGCAAATGTTTTATCCATAATAATGGTAAAGATAATCTAAGTAAAATTTGATGCTAGAAGTGATAAAGTTATACTCCTTGGATACTCATTGAATAGTAAAGCCTATAGAGTTCTAAACAAGTGTACAAGTATGGATGAGGAAAGTATACATGTAGTATTTGATGAATCGGACAATGGAACACTAAGCGAAGGATTTAAAGAGTTAAACCTTATTTAACACTTTGATAATATGAGTGATGATGAATTGGATGCCAATGATATTAGTGCAGTTAAAAAGAAGAACATGCAGGATACCATATAAAGTCTTGATGAAGTTGTAGAAAAACAGGTCGTAGATATTGAAGATTGAATGCCTGATCTTGAAACCCAACCTCAAAATCTTGAAACAGCTCCTGAACATACTGCTTTAGATACACCAATTAGAAAATCCTCTATGGAAGTAGGTACAAGTTCTTTAAATGATTACACACCATCCATATTAGAAAGAAGACTTTAAATGTCATCTCAACATACTCCTGAAAACATCATAAGTGATCCAAATAAAGGTACGCAAACTCGATCCTCTCTTAAAAATTTATGTGCATTTTCTGTTTTTGTTTCTCTTATAGAACCAAAGGATGTTAAAGAAGCTATACAAGAACCAGAGTGGATCATTGCAATGCAAAATGAATTAAATGAATTTGAAAGAAACAAAGTTTGGGATCTAGTTGAAAGGCCTCCAGATCGTACTATTATTGGAACTAGAAGGGTGTTTCGCAATAAACTCAATGAGGATGGAGACATTATAAGGAATAAAGAAAGGCTGGTACCTCAAGGTTATAATCAAGAAGAAGGTGTAGATTATAATGAGACTTTCGCTCCAGTTGCAAGGTTAGAATCTATCAGTATTATGCTTGCTTTTGCTTCATACATGAATATAAAACTATATCAAATGGATGTTAAATGTGCTTTCTTAAATGGCTACTTACAAGAGGAAGTATATGTTAAACAACCACCTGGCTTTGAAAATTCTGATCTATCTAATCATGTGTTTAAACTAAACAAAGCGCTGTATGGCTTGAAACAAGCTCCAAGAGCTTGGTATGACAGATTTAGCTCACATTTGCTTGAAAATGATTTTCAACGAGGTAAAATTGATAAAACACTTTTCATTAAAACTAAAGGAAAAGATATTCTTGTTGTTCAAGTATATGTTGATGATATATTGTTTGGAGCTACTAATGATTCTTTGTGCAAGGAATTTTCTGAGATTATGTGCAAAGAATTCGAAATGAACATGATGGGAAACTTAACATTTTTTCTTGGAATAAAAATAAAACAAGGACTTATAAACGGTAAGGAAATACAATATGGATCAATGCAAGGCTGCTAATACACCTATGAGTGCAACACTAAGTCTAGACATAAACAGTAAGAGTGTTGATCAAAAGACTTATAGAGGTATGATTGGCTCTTTATTGTATTTGACTGCTAGTCATCCAGATATTATGTTTAGTGTTTGCTTATGTGCTCGTTTTCAAGCTAACCCAAAAGAATCTCACTTAACAGCAGTTAAGAGAATCTTTAGATACTTATATGAGACTAAAGACTTCGGTCTTTGGTACTCTAGTTGTGGAAATTTTAGTTTGACTGGTTTTTCAGATGCTGATTATGCTGGTTACAACGTGGATAGAAAAAGTACTTCACGATCGTGTCAATTCTTTGGAAATTCATTAATCTCATGGTATTCTAAAAACCAAAATTCAGTTGTTTTATCTACAGTTGAAGCTGAATACATAGCTGCAGGTAGGGATGGTCATGGGGCGGGTCTGGAGCGGGTCTGGCCAGACCCAGACCCGGACCCTTTTATTGTTTTTGGATCCAGACCCGGATCCGGACCCTAAGGGTCCAAAATTTTCAGACCCAGACCCGGACCTTACGGATCTGACAGGGTCTAGGGTCCTTAATGGGTCTTATACAAAGCCTCTTTGATTTGTCAAAATTGAACCTTTTTTGAGTCTTTTTATATTTTTGTAAGCAACTTATTATCGTATTACAAACACTTGTCACAGAAAGTTATCAATCGATACACCAATTTAACAATTCATTTTAGTACCCAGAAACAAGTCCATAATTAGTATCACACTCCGTAAACTTCCAAAACCATTAGAATTAAACAATAAACATCATAATTGAAACTTTAACTCAATGTGCAATCAAATTATTTCAGTACCTAAAAACAAACCAAAATTAGAATATTGCCGCCTCCATAATTTCCAAAACCATTAGAATTAAACAATAAACACTGTAATTAAACTTTAATCTCGGCGAGCAATCAAAGTATTATACATGTACAACAAATGTGCAAATATCATCAAAATTTTAACAAAAATAAAAATAAAAAAAATAAAAAAAAAATAAAATTTAAAAGTTTAGGGTCCGGGTCTTCATCTTAGGACTCGGACCCGGACCCGTCAAATCTTTTTTAGATCCAGACCCGGACCCGGATCCGATGGGTCTAAAAAATTAAGGCCCAGACCCTTAAAAAAGGGGCGGGTCCGGGGCGGGTCCAACAGGGTCCTGGACCCATGACCATCCCTAGCTGCAGGTGCGTGCTGTTCTCAAATCTTATGGATTGCACAACAACTTCGAGATCTTGGAGTTGATCTCAAAGGTATTCCAATAAAATGTGATAAGTGCAATTTTTATCACTAAGAATCCTGTACAACATTCACGTACAAAACACATGGAGGTTCGTCATCATTTTATAAGAGATCATGTTGAAAAAGGTCATATCTCTCTATCTTTTATCTCTACAGAAAATCAATTAGCTGATATATTTACAAAACCTTTAAGTGCTGATCATTTTGCTTATATACGTATGGAACTTGATATGCTAAATGATGTTGCATGAATTAAGGTGGAGTAATGACATAAGAGTAATGATATAAGAGTAAAATGGATTAATAGTAAACGTTAATTGTTACATAATATCAAGTATGTGTTAAGGGGGAGTATTACATATTATTTACATGTTTTGATTGTGATTATACATGTGTATACATGTGTGTTTGAGAATAGAAAATTTTAATTTCAATTTCTTAAAAATTATTTGTTTTATATAAATATACATAAATGGGATTTATAATTAAGTACCTTTAATCAATAAAGGAAATTTAATTATCTTAAAACTAAAGATGTTTGCTTGATTTACATTTTGGACGTCAACCATGCATTAAGGTCTTGTTCATTATTTTGGTTCAAATCCAATTGATCTCATCCCAACATTTTTACTCCTTGTTTACTGTTTGATGAAAGTCAAAAAGGGGGAGAACTATTATGTAAATTATGTTTATTATTACTGTTTGTTTGCTTGTGTGTTTGTGTTTGCTTGACTTTCTTGCTTTGCATGTTCATGTTGTATTGTATATTGATGTTGGATGATATTGCTGGATGCATTGCTAGATGCATTATTGTTTCATATGTGTTTCCGTTGTTAGGGAGATATTTTAAAAAGGGGGAGAAATTTAAAAAATAATGCAGGAGAAATATTGAGAAAAATTGAGAAATTTTATGCATCTCATTATCAAGATATGTATATTCATCTTATTTAGTTATTACTGATTAATGTTTGATGATAAATTCATAGTTACTGATTATTGTTCATGACGTTTGATGATCATGATTTTGATACTAAGATTTAATATTGATTATTATCATTGCATGTGTCGTAATTGGATATTTGTTTGCATGCATGGATAATGAAACATGAAACCTTATTGGTTTGTGATAGTAAGAAGCATGAAAATTTATTGGTTTATACTATTCTAATTTCTTTATTGTTTTGAAACTGTTTTTCAAAGTCTTGAAAACATTCTGCTTAATGATATCTTGTTTATCCTTATCATGTTTTTTAATTCATGTTAACTTAGTAATATGACTTAGGATAATATGGTTTTGACTTTCATCAAGGGGGAGATTGAAGACTCAACTCTCTTAAATGATGATAATTCAAAACACTTATTGATTAAACAAATAAATTAAGTAATTACATTTAATTGTTTATGGTTGTCTAAAATCATATCGGATATAAACTGAGTATTTGATATATATGTTTAAGCTCGAATTATTAGAATATGCTTGAATAACTTAATTTTATCTTATGGTTAAATTTATAAGTGTTGAAGTTTGTTTCAACGTCTTGAAGATAATTGTGTTTATAATAAGTTTAGTTTCGTAAATATATTTGAAATATTTTAATAGGTCAAGGTTCATTAAAATTAACTTTGAAATATTTTAATAGGTTAAGGTTCATTAAAATTTACTGTGATATTATTTGAAACTAAGTTTGAATATATTATTACACGATTTTTTTATTAACGTTTGAATTTGAATATAAAAAAAATATATGTGCTTAAAATAGTTGCATGATTAAATATCTATAGTGCAAGCTAATACACATTTGGTTATATATAGTACTTGTTAATATTTGAATTTAAATTAGTTGTTAAGCTAATTAAAGAGTTTCCTATAAATAAGATGGTAATTTAAATTGATACTAAAAATAGGAAATGACTATTTGAATTAATACTAAGTATAGGAATTAATTTGAATAAGTGTTTACACGTTATTTAATCTAGTTTTGTTGAGTTTTCATTATCTTGTATGAGTACTAACGTGGCAGCACAACATTGGTTATCAAAGACAAATTACAGCACACAACGACGATTTTATATAAGCTGTCAGTACACATCAGTTAGAAATAAAACTCAAGGTCTTGAAGACTGGCACAGAATATCCAGATCAACAAAAATAACGGATGAAGCTTTCTTGCTTTTTAAGGAGATGTTGAAGCGTAACATCTATAAATACAAGGCTTCATTTCAGAATTAAGGATACACCTCTATGCACCTCTTCCTACAATATTTTTCTTGACTTAAGATCTAGAAATTCTCTAAGTGTTAAAAAGAGTTGTAATTCTTAATTCATCTAGCTCTTACAATTTGTAATAGGCTTAAGTGTTAAAAAAAAAGAGTTAGATTATTTTCATAGTTTAATACGCCTAACATAGAATAATTTTCAAAGTGTTCAACTTGAGAGATTGAGATTTGCTTTTATTAAAGGGACTTGTAATACGGTTCTTCAAGGGGAAGAACGTGGTGTGAGGAGATAGTGAGATCTTCTTGTTTGTATTAAAGTCGGATTAATAAAAAGCGTTGAAATCCTACGGGTTGAAAGAGAACCCATAGTTGGGGAGTATGTTGTTTAGAACCAAACCTCGTTAACATATCGTGTGTTATTCTTTAAAGTTTATATTCCGCACATACGTTACTGTTTTACGAATTGACTCAAAACTGTCCCAGAAAACAGTTTTGAAAGACTCCTCAACCTCTTGAGATAAGCTTCCAGACAAAAGTTTTAAACGACCATACTCTCTATTCACCCCCGCTCTAGAGAGTATTCGACCTCCTATCAATTTTCAATTGGAACAAGGCGGCTATGCTTAAGCACTTGTGGAACCTGGCGTAGAAGAAGGACAACCTTTGGGATAGATGGGTTAATAGTTACTATATAAAGAACCAGAAGATTTATTAATGTAATATTTCTATGCACTCCTTGTGGAGCTTCAAGAAAATTATGAAGCACCACCATATTTTGATTGAAGCCGAAAGGAGGAACCAGATCATGTGAGATGCTCATCGCCGATGCTCCTTGGGTGCGATGGGGGAACATTATGATCAAAATTGGGCCACTCCAAGTGCAAAGTTTATTGCCTGGCTTGCCATCAGAAATAGACTAGTTATAAAAGAGCGTCTCTGCAGGTGAATGGACAGTTGCAACGAAGACTGCAGTTGTGTAATGGGAGTACCGAGTCTTTAAACCATTTGATGTTCGAGTGTCCAAATGCTAAAGCAGTTCGAACTAGAGTGTTCCGCTTCATAGATGGTATGTTGGCCTTCAGATCTTTTGAAGAAGAGATCGGTTACATGAATAAACTCAACAAAAAGAAAACTGATAGAGCGAAGCTTATAGTGGCGTGTTGGACCGAGATGATATATGACATATGGATGCAACGCAACAATATAATTTTCGCTTCTAGAACTAGTATTGTTTCTCATGTTGTGCATAACATTGTTTTTAAAATCACAGGGAGGGTATCCGACACCGTGAGAGAGCTACTTATAAGATAATTTTTGTAGTGTGGGGGTCTATCTGTGGGTAGCCTGTTTTGTCTGGGCTAGTGGTTGGATTGTTGAGTGAGCTTGGCTTGGGATCATACTTGGGATCGTACCAGCCAAAGCCTTTTTGTACATCCCTTTTTGGTATATATAAAATCTTTAAAATGCTAACAAATAACCTTATTTACAATATTTAAAGTAAATAATCTTTAAAATAAATGTTATACAAGCATAAAATTTTACCCTAAAATTTTATTTTTCAATCTCCGTGCATGGGTGCATGGCATTGGTATCTATTGAGTAATTAATATAGCCGTTTTCACCTATAGAATAATAAAATTTATTAAAGTTCATATATGTCTAAGATAATTAACCTAAGGGTTCTAATATATACCTACTATCCATATAAGTGTTGTATTCAAATTTCAAGTCAAACTGACACCATCTAGTATTTATTTCATATTTTTTCATCATACGATTTACCGATAAATAATAAATTAATTAATCAAAAATTCATGAAAAATTCTATAAATAATACCTACTGGCCGAAACTTGCTGGGAAATTAAAACTGACTTTTTCATTATTATGTTAACTAATATGTATATATTTAACATCCTGTTATATTTTGTAAATAATTTAAGCATTTAAATTACGGTATAACTCCAATAATCAAATAAACGCAAGGAAAAATATAAATAAAATTTCCCTAACATTTTATTACTTGAATTTGCTTAGAAAATATTTAAAAATTATTTCATGAAGCCAAATAATTTTGTTCATAAAAATTTTCATGAATAAGATATTTTAAAAATTTATTTTTAAGCACTTTTACATTAAAATAGTTCATAAAAATTATGAGTATGATGTCTAGAGAAATAGCACACATAATACCTTTTCATAAAACAAATATATAACAATTTTTGTACCTTTAACAACAAAATTTGAGATTTTTAGAAATAATTATTTTAAAAAAACTTTCCAATTTGTTCTAAATACTTTATAATCACCCCATGCAACTATTCCTCGATCCTTAGCTCCGAAAGTACTTCTTAACCTTTGATCCAACTTCTTAAGAGCTAAGATCCAACTCCTTTGCTACAAACATTTACAAAGAATCCAAAATAGCATTATTTTCGGATCTTTCTATGTAATTTAATGATTTTTCATTTCTAACCAAAGATTGCTGGATTTACTTAATTTTGTTACTTTGGAGATAAATAAGTGTTGGGCAACACTTGTTGAATAAGTCTTATCATTTGAGAGTCTCTTGTTTAGGGAACAAGAAATGAGATTGTAAGTTGATGGAAGAAAATTATCTTTGGTTTAAATTTTTAGGGCATTTTAAGGGAAAACTTTTCTTATTTTTTATGATAAAATACCCATCTTAAATCAATATAATCATGTAGAAGATTTCATGTGAAAAGAGTTTTAAATAAACAATTTTTTTTAACAAATTTGTGAAATAAAAGATGACATAACTTACTATATTCTTGATAGATTTCTTAAAGTTTAGTGTCAATAGAAAGCTCTTGGAATATACATTATTTTTATGAATTGTCTGAGTTTTAAAGTATAAATTTCCAGAGGTTATACTTGGTTTTTGAAGAGTATGTTGTTAGGAAAAAATGTGTTTTAGTAGTTGAAACTTTGAAACTTTCTAGTGGTTGTTCTTGATTGAATTTCAAAGAAAATGTGAGTGAATTAGGGGAGGGGCATTTGAGTTTCTAAACAACCATGATTTTGTTTGTTTTTCTTTATGTTTAAGTGTTTGAATGGTAAAAATGATGAAAAATTTTGGTAGAAGCAAGCAAGCTTATAGGAAAGACAAAAGGAAAGAAGGGTTGGGGAATCCTAGGTGTAAGTGGGTGGCAACTCTAGGGGGTTGGGGTTGATTTTGTTTTTCTTACTTTTGTATATTATGGAGTGGAAATTGATTAATATGAATGGTATAACGTTTGGGGTACAATTTGATGTCTGCAGGACTAATTTCTATGACATGTTGCCTAATTGAAATTCACTTGTACAAAGTGAATGAAATATTTATTTTAATCCCATCATTGAGTAACAAAATAGATAGGTAGTTGTGTAGGTACTTCATATTTTATGGGTCGTTGCTCAACTTTAATTTTACCACCTCAGTTTATGTTACTTGTTATGATTCTTAACTATGTTACAAAATAGCAAGTTTCTAATCATCTATGAAATTTTCAAATACTACACTAATTATAATTAGTAATGAACAAGTATGTAAAAAAATAATTAGGCGCTCATAAACAACAAATGAAATCTCATTAATAATACGACTGTTTTAGTTTTTCCTTTTTACAAGAGTTTCATCCTCGATACTAACTCAAACTAATGTTTACAAATACATCACTCAAATAAGTAACGGTATCTAGTTAACAAGTCGTCCATTTTTTTCCAAGTCGCACATCTTCTTCCTGCCCACTCCAAAGCATCCTCACAAGTAGGATTGTGTGATTACAAAGTTTTCCAACCTCTCGACCCAAGATCCTTATAGCTTTTCCTCATACAACAAGTTCTCAACAAGCTGCTTCGGCTCATGCCGAAGACTATGAAATGGATCAAATACATATTGGCGTAGTTGTGACGCGTAGAACACATTGTGAACCTTAGTTAACTATGGAGGTTGTGCCAACTCTTAAGCTGCCTCTCTAATTCCGTGGGAAATCTCATAGGGTCCAATGTACTGACAATCAAGCTTTCCCCGCATTCCAAACCTCTTAGCTCCCTTTGTTGGCGAGACTTTAATGAACACCTTCTCGCCAACTTAGAACTCAAGTTTCCTCCTTCTACGGTCAGCGTAGGATTTCTGTAGATCTTGGGTAGCCTTAATATGGTCCTGAATGATTATGTCCTACTTTGTTGTCAATCTGACCATCTCTAGCCCAACGACCACATCGGTCCTCTCGGTATCCCCAATAAAGCAGTGTCCTACATCTTTGGCCATACAAGGCCTCATATGGAGCCATACCAATACTACTTTGTCAACTATTGTTGTAAGAGAATTCTACCAACGATAATTTGTTCTCCCATGAACGCTGAAAATCACGGGCGTATGCTCGTAGCATATCCTTTAGAGTTTGGATGATCCTCTTTGTCTACCTGTCTGTTGCTGGATGGAAATCGGTGCTGTAATTAAGGTTCGTACCGAACAACCTCAACTGATATTTGGTCTGCTCCCCCACGTTTAGAACCTTATATGTGTGTAACAGCACATTGGATAGATCAAAATTGGATTATTCAAAAAAGAATAATTGCTTTTGAGACAATGCTCGAAAGACATACGGGTGAAAACATAAAATACAGATTAGTAGAGATATGTAGAGAATGGAACTTATTAGATAAGATATTTTGTTGTTCTACCGATAATGCAATCGCTAACATTAAATGTATGGAACTTTTGTATAACGAGCCTGCTTTTAGTTTTATCCTTGGGGGTAGCTTATTACACATACATTGTTGTGCTCATATAGTTAACTTATCTTGCCAAGCAGGTATAAAACAATTAAGCGATTTATTAGATCCAATTAGAGACATAGTGAAGTGACTTAGAATTGGAAACATAAAGAGACGATATAAGCAATTATGTGACCAATATCAACTAAAACAAGTGTATTGGTCATTAGATACTCCTACACGTTGGGGCTCAACCAACGATTTATTAAGAAAAGCGATTGCTTATCGTCCAATTATAACACAACTGTATAGTGAGTGTACAGATAATATAACTAATGACACATAGGAACTAGCTATAGGTGTACATAAAATATTAGAAGCGTATAACCACGCAACTAAGATTTTTTCATATGTTTATGAACCGAACGTCCACTTAGTAATAAGTGAGTGTATTACTATTTTTTATCATCTTCTTAAACATACGCATGATGATACTAACCCATATTTAAAGCCGATTCTTGCAGATATGATGGATAAGTGGAAGGCATATTTTACCAATTTTCCTTATATTTATGGAATTGCAACCATTTTAGACCCATGTTTTAAAACAGAAGTCCTTACTAAAGTAATTGGATTTTACTACCAATCATTAGATCGCCCGCCTAATGATGTACATAATTATGTTGGAACTTGTAAAAAACTTTTAGCAGAACTTTATGATTATTATGCTAGTGTATATAACCCAAAACGCAATACGTCTAGGCGTGCAAGCGTTTCGGCACGTCCCTCTTATTGTAATTCAACACAAATCAAAAGTATTGTAGAAAAAAAAATCAAAATTAGGGTTTATTACCCTCAAATCAGCCTGTGAGGAGAGGGGAGGAGTACGCGGTGGCCGGTGGTGTGGCTGTCGAGTGTCAATGTCAAAATTCGAGTGATGAGTGATGCTGATGACTGATGAGTGATGACTGCAGGGAGCAGGGGCTACCGGGCTACTGCTGCGTGAGGGAGAAGAAGTGAGTGAGTCGTGAACTCGTGATGACGGCTGCTTGACTCGTGAGGGAGAAGGAGTGAGTCAGTCGTGAACTCGTGATGACGGTTGCTTGACTCGTGAGGGAGAAAGGGTGAGTGAGTCGTGAACTCGTGATGACGGCTGCGTGACTCGTGAGGGAGAAGGAGGCAGTGACTCAGTGAGTAGTGAGGGAAACTGAGGGTTTGAGGCAGATATATATATATATATATATATATATATATATATATATATATATATATATATATATATATATATATATATAAAGTAAAAAAAAAAAAAAAAAAAAACGGGTCCTCCAGATCCGCGGGTCCGGGTCTGGGTATTTTTCTCAGATCCGGATCCGGACCCGTGAAATTTAAACGGATCCGGATCCGACTCGGATCCGACGGGTCTAATTTTTTAGGACCCAGATCCGTGAAAACGGATACGGATCCACGGATCCGGGTCGGGTCCAATACCCATTGCCATCGCTAACTCTATCAGCCAGTCTCTCTAAGTGACCGTCTCCACGAGAGATATCTTTCAGGCCCAGTTTATTAAAGTTTAATGTTTATTCTTATTCTACATTTTTCTTTATGGGTTGACCCAATCAGAGATAGTTTCTTAAAAATACCTTCTTTCACAAGAATTTGTGTTACTCTATTTATCTATTTTGAGAGTGCTAATTAATTAATTATTCTAGTTTACTTTGGGGAATGTTACTACTTGTAGGATGTTGGCTGACCATGTAATGTTTTTGTTCTGATTCCAGGGGGATCCACTAAGGCTGGATCTTCCATATGCTTATTACTCGGTTCCTTTTTGCCGTCCAGATGGTATACCTGATCATGCTAAATATGTTCATGACTTTCTTAGAAATAGACTTAAAAACTCTCTTCTGTTGTTACAAGTCCCCCCTATATATAAAGGAGGGGAAACAAACAAGAAAGAAAACTAAAGTTGTTACAACTGGATGGATAACTAACTCTAGTTAGTTATAACAAGCTAATATACCAACAACCAATAAACTTAATCCTAAGCCTAAAGACACGTGCAGAAAATAGAAGGAGCAAAGAATCCTTTGTGTGCATCCAGTAGCTGTAGTGTTCTGTTGCAGATGTATTTGGCCCCTCTGAGATCTGCTGCTGTGCTATTCAGCTGATGGCATCGCCCTGCTGACCTTGAAGCTTAGGGACAGCAGCTCCCTTCTGATCAAAGGACATCAACATACTTTGGGCATCCCCCCTCAAACTAGGTATTAGGTAGAGAAATACCTAGTTTGGTCAAGAGATGTTGAAACTGTGCAGAAGGGATGATCTTGGTTAAAACATCTGGTAATTGATTTATTGTAGGCACGTAGGATAACTGTAAGAGTCCCTTAAGAACTTTATCCTCGTGTAAAATGACAGTGAACCTCTATATGGTTGGTTCAGTCAGGACTTTTTGCAATATATATTCCTGAGATATTATCACAATGTAATGTGACAGGTTCAATGTTGTGTAAACCAACGTCTTTTAGCAACCTTACAACCCATAGCACCTCTGAGGCAGCATTGTCAACTGCCCTATTTTCTGCCTCAGAACTCGATCTTGAAACAACTTGTTGTTTCTTAGACCTCCAACTAATAGGAGAATTACCAAGGAGACGGATATATCCTGAAACAGATTTTCTTGTATCTCTGCAGGCTCCCTAATCAGAGTCTGTATAGGCCTGTAAAGTAAGCTTTGTGTCCCCTTGTAAGACAATACCTTGCCCACTAGTGCTTGAAATATAATTAAGAGTATGTAATAGAGCTTCCTAATGGGAAGTCCTAGGATTCTGCATGAACTAGCTTAAAGTTTGCACTGAGTATGATAAGTCAGGTCTGGTAAGTTAAGAAGTTGAGTTTACCAATAATACTTCTGTAAAGGGTTGTATCAGTTAGCAGATCACCTTTCTCAGCAGATAATTTGGAATTAAATGGTAAAGGTGTTACTACCCTTTTGAAATGTCTAATGCCAGTACTTTGAAGTAATTCTTTTGTATATTATTGCTGAGTCAGGACTAGACTATCTTTAACTCTACTGACTTCAATTTCTTAAAAGTAATGTAGTTGGCCTAGATCCTTATAGTAAACACATCATGCAAGTGTTTTTTGATGAATTCAATTTCAACTTCATTATCTCCTGAAATTAGCATATCATCAATATGGTGATTTTATTAGAAATATGTTTGGTAAAAAGAGAATAATCATTTTTTGATTGTTTGTATCCTAGGCTTACTAGCTCATTAACCAATCTAGCATGCCACTGCCTAGAGGCTTGTTTTAAGCCATAGAAAGATTTTTTTAATAAGCAAACTTTTCCCTCATGATTAGGGACTAATTCAGGAAGTTTCATGTACACTTCTTCATGGAGATCACCAAGAAGAAATGTATTGTTGACATCTAGTTGGTGAACTTTCCAATGCCTATTTGCAGCAATGGTAATGGGCACTTTATGGTGGTTATTTTGACTACTAGGGAGAAGGTCTCCTCATAGTCAATTTCATATTTTGATTGAAACCTTTGGCTACTAGTCTTGCTTTGAAACGTTCTAGAGATCCATCTGATTTTAGCTTGACTTTATAGACCCATCTACTCCCTATGGCCTTTTTTCCTTTGGGTAAATCAACAATTTCCCAAGTCTTATTATCATTTAGTGCTTTAAGTTCCTTTTGCATAGCATCCACCCAAAGAGGATTATTACTAGCCTCAGTAAAATTTTTAGGTTCAGTATACTTGAGATGAGACTCAACAATACGTCTATGTGTGGCATTTAAGGCACTATACTGAATGATGTTATACCAATGAGAGCTTGAGTTACAGATGTAATATTCTAGGTGTGCAGGGGTTTTATGATGCCTAGAAGATTTTCTTGTTGTGTCATGGGTATTTGACACAGATTGTTGTTCTGTAAAATCATCACAAGAGGTGTTTTCTGACTCCTTTGTGTCATTAGTGCTGTGAGCTTGCTGTTCCATTTGCTGAAAGAATTCTCTTATATTAAGATCTTCTTTCAATGTGTTATTCTGATTAGTACTATTTGATAGAAAGAGTTGAGAAACAGAATTAGCTCCTTGGTTATGGTAAGGAAAACAGATTTCATAAAACTAAACATCTTTGGACGCAGAAACTATTTTGGTGAGAAGATTACACACTTTGTATCCCTTTTATTTTAAGAGTGGTCATAAAACATAGGCACCTACAGGCCTTCATCGTATCATAAGATGGCTTCATGCCATATAATTTCTCAAATGGAGACATTTGGTGTAACACAGGAAGTGGGCATCCTGTTTATAAGATGTGTGGCATATAGCACACAATCTCCCCAAAAGCATATGGGAATTTTTGATTGAAAAAATAATTCCCTTGCTACTTCAAGAAGGTGCGTGTGTTTCCTCTCAATAACTCCATTTTGTTGAGGGTTTTCAACACAGCTTGTTTGATTGAGGATACCTTTCTCAAGATAGAATGCAAGGGTACCTCCTTGTGTTAACTCTTTTGCATTATCACTTCTAATACTTTTGATTCTTTTATTAAATTGAGTGTAAACCATTTTATAAAAATGCTTGAAATGTGACAAAAATCAGACTTATGTTTAATGAAAATAACCCATGTGAATCTTGTAAAATCATCTACAATAGTGATGAACATAGAACATTTGAGTCTAGAAGGGTGCTTAAGAGGCCCCCATAAATCAATGTGCAATGATTGGAATGCTTCCTCAGTTTTTATTACACTTCTAGGGTATACAGTTCTAGTTTGTTTAGCTAAAGGGAAAGAAGTACATATAATTTCTTGTCCTGCTTCTTTATTTACAAGTTTTGGAAAAAGAAAATGCAACTGTTTGAAAGGTAAATGCCCTAATCTCAAATGCCATAGTTTGGCCATAGTGTACTTGTTTAGTTCTTATTGAACTATTGATGGTTTTTGATTCTTTTGCTCGTCTTGAGCACAGAAAATATTGCCTGATCCAGTTTGTTCATTAGAATTGTTGGCTGGATGCTGAATGATCATGTTCCTTTGAACATAGTAGAGTCCATTGGAAGCTTTACCAAGAGGTAAAGGCTTCCTCATCAAACTTTCCTGCATAAGACATTGATCATTGGTAAAGATAGCTCTACACTTCATATCCAAAACAAGTTTGTGCACAGAAAGAAGGTTAAAATTAAAATCAGAGACAAATAAAACAACTTTAAGGACTAATCCTGTACTTAGTTTTACAATACCCTTGTAGGTAACTATCACTCTTCTTCCATCTGGAACAGTAATGAAATGATTCTTTCTGATTAAAGGTTTATGATAAGAGAACAAATTAGTATCAAAATGTATATGGTCAGAAGCTCTGCTATCTATAATCCAAGTATCATGGTTATGAGATGCTAAACAAAATTTACCTGCAAAGTGAGCAGAGGTAGAAGAACCATTCTCATTTGGTATACTTGTTGTATTGTTGTGCTTATCCAAGAGAGCAAGAAGTTGGGAGAATTGTTCCGAAGTTAACTTGGCGTCCATAAGCCCTTGATCTTTGTTCTCAAGATCACTATGAACAACATTAGCTCCTCCAGTAGTAGAATTCTCCTTTTTCTAAGTGTTGGATTTGAGGTTTTGGGGATACCCATGAACTTTCCAAAATCTGTCAAGGGCATGACCATGTATCTTGCAATTTTCACAATAATTGGTATTAAGTTTCTTGTTACCTGATTTATTCTTACTGTCTCAGTATTTTCTCTTATCCACTCTACGTACCAATTTGCAATTTTTAGCCTTTTTAAACTTTTATTGCACATTTGCACTTACTCTCCTTAAGTAGTTTAAACTTCATTTTTTTGGGATGAAACTTGACATACAACACTAATTAGTATATATTATTGTTTTAAAATATTTAGAATGGAAAAAATAGCCATATGCTTGAAATTATGTGCTATGTTGCGTTTTAAAGGCTTTTTAAGCTTTTATGGCACTAACTAGTTTAAAGTAGTTCAAATTTGATTTTTTTTAGCATGAAACTAGGCACACAATACTAATTCGTATATATTATTGTTTTGAAATGGTTATAATTGAAAACATTGTCATATGCTTGAAATTACGTGCCAAGTTGCTTTTTTAGTCGTTTATGTTTTCATGGCATTAACTTGCTTTAAGTAGTTCAAACTTGATTTGCTTCGTATGAAACTTGGCACACAACACTAATTAGTATATATTATTGTTTTGAAATGGTTAGAATTGAAAAATAGCATATGCTTGAAAGTACTTGCAAAGTTGTGTTTTTATTGTTTTTTAAGCTTTTAAGGGACTAACTCCCTTTAAGTAGTTAAACTTGATTTGTTTTGCATGAAACTTGGTACACAATACTAATTAATATATATTATTGTTTTGAAATATTTAGATTTTGAAAAAATAGGAATATGCTTGAAATTACGTGTCAAGTTGTCTTATTTAGCTTTTTAAGCTTTTATGGAACTAACTCCCTTTAACTTTAAGTAGTTCAAACTTGAATTTTTTGGTATGAAACTTGGAACACGATACTAATTAGTATATATTATTGTTTTGAAATGGTTAGAATTGAAAAAAAATAGGCACATGCTTGTAATTACGTGCCAAGTTGCGTTTTTAAGGCTTTTTAAGCTTTTATGGCACTAACTTGCTTTAAGTAGTTCAATTTGATTTGTTTGGCATGAAACTTGGCACACAATGCAAATTAATATATGTTATTGTTTTGAAGCGGGTTACATTTGAAAAAAATAAGCATATGCTTAAAATTACGTGCCAAAAACACTATATAGTATATATATTATTGTTTTGAAATGGTTAGAACTAAAAAAATAGACATATGCTTGAAATAACGTGCCAAGTTATGTTTTAAAGGCTTTTTAAGCTTTTGTTGCACTAACTTACTTTAAGTAGTTCAAACTTAATTTGTTTGGCATGAAATTTGGTACACAACTATATATTATTGTTTTGAAATGATTAGAATTGAAAAATTAGGCATCTGCTTGAAATTACATAAGTTGCATTTTCAAGGCTTTTTAAGCTTTTATGGCACTAACTTGCTTTAAGTAGTTCAAACTGGATTTTTTAGCACTAAACTTGGCATTTGAAATGGTTAGATAGACATATGATTGAAATTACGTGCCAAGTTGCATTTTAAAGCCTTAGCTTGTGTATTTTCAATTAATTTTGACTTGAATCTTTCTTAATTTAATTGATCTCTTAGTGCTTTCAACAAGGAAATACTATTGATTGCAGCTACTACACGGTAAAATTTATACACGATATCATATAAGCCCTCAAGGAAGTTTGAATAGAAAATATTAAAATAGTATGTATTTAAATTTCTTAAATTATGTTAAACATTTAATACTCTCTCCATTCCTTAAAAATTCCCACTTTACATTTTGTGGTGTTCCATTTGTTGTTTGCATAAAGAATCTTTCCATTTATATCACAATTTTTGCACAAAAATAACCTTTGCTCATCCTCATTTTAATATTTTAATAATGTTTAATGTCCTCACATGTTTCCCACTAATTTCAATTTAACGTTTTTATATTCCTTATAATCACACATGTTTTCCACTAATTTTATGAAAATATTTTTCTATTAGCAGTGGTCTACATTATTTTTCAACTAACTTTTTGATAATATTTTTTTAAAATATTTATGGTCCCTATTTTTCCTCCATCAAATTTATTAATAAATAAAATAATATTTTCACTATCTAAAAGATTATAATTTTCCGTGAATATTCCTTATAGGAACTTTATTAACGAATGAAAATAAGGAGTATTATGCAAACAATCTAACGTATACTTTTTTTATATTATATTAATTAGGTTTTATACGAAACTTCAAGGGAATGACATCCTTTGACCAAAGACGAAATGGGAGAAATAAATGACAAGATTTTTCGTGTATCTATGTAATTTATGCGTATGGTAGAGTAATTAGTTTAAATTTTTGCCTTTTGTGTGTATACACACTCACATATATATGTGTGTGTGTGTGTATACACACAAAAGGCAAAAATCAGTTTACACACACACACACACACACACACACACACACACACACACACACACACACACACATATATATATATATATATAATACAAGTATTCTATATCAAAGTAAATCGTTATGAAAACTAAATATAATAAATGCATATCTTTACGGCCCGTTTGGTAGTGTAAAGATATATTTATAGTGTAAAATTTCATTAAAAGTTCCATATCATTTCCATAGTAATGAAACTTTGATCACCAAAAAGTTGTTTTGTTTACAAATTGCCAATACCATCTAATATCACATCTCTCAATGGTAATGCATTGTAATAAATTGTATGAAAAAAATGAGATAATTAAAGTTGGACAACCATAACCATCAACGTAGCCAAGAGATTTTTCAGCCAAAATTACATTGATTTTCATTCTCATTACCACCGTTTAATACCACCTACTAAACGGGACCTTAAAGCCTTTTTAAAATAATAGCTTTGACACTTTAAAAATTCCTCTTGATCCGTTAACTATTCATTAGCAAAACAACTTATTAAAGGACCGCCTTGTTTTGAAAAATAAAAGGGTCAAGTATGTTAAAACGAACCGGATCACAGGCTTATAACGGGGTTTGCTCCAATGAACACATCTAGTCTAGTCATCATTAGCAACCAGATTGCTACTAGAATCATTTGAATAGAATTAGAATAATTATTATAGTTGAATGAAAGATAAAAATAGCAAAAAATTATCATAAATGATCGAATACAAACGAAAAAATTAATGTTGATCGGATAACGGACAATAAATTATATATTCAGTGATTGATATGTAATAGCAAAAATTAGGAAATTGAAAATGAAAAATCTAACACTTACGCATGTTTGGATAGAAATTTAGAATAGAAAAGAAAGGAATTGAAAGGGAAGAGAAATGGAAACACTAGTGGAAAAAACCTCATTTGCTGCGGTTTTTTAGCCATTATTTGCTGTGGTTATGGCCCCAAGCAATAGTGATAGCAACAAATAGCCTATTTTAAATGCTGCGGTTAAAAACCGCAGCAAAAAAGTGTATTATTTGCTGCGGTCAGCCCCCATAACCGCAGCAAATAAGTGGTATTATAGATCACTAAATCCTCAACGAGAAGTGCAAGATACACATCTATGTCATTGCCAGGTTGTTTAGGACTCGAGATAAGAAGCGAAAGCATTATGTACTTACGCTTCATACACAACCAAGGTGGCAAATTATAGATCACTAAAAGTACCGGCCAAGTACTATGTTGAGAACTAAGATTGCCGAATGGGTTCATTCCATCCGTACACAGTTCGAGCCTTAAATTACGAACCTCATCCCCAAAAGTCTTATGCAACCTATCAATACTCTTCCACTCCGGAGAATCAGATGGATGTGTGAGCAAGTGACCTTTCTTCACCCTATCTGCATGCCACCTCAAATTTAACGCATCTTTCTTTATAGAAAACAAGCGCTTGAATCTAGGTATTATTGGAAGATACCACAATACCTTAGCCGGGGGCCCTTTAGCATCCCGAGCCCCTTTACGCTTGTAGCGCGATAACCCACACCTAGGACACTCTTCTAAGTTCTCGTTTTCATTCCGATACAACACACAATCATTCGGACACGCATGAATCTTCTGGTACTCTAAGCCGAAAGGACACATGAGCTTTTTGGCATAATATGTCGACTTTGGAAGTTCATTTCCCTCAGGAAGCATCTCACCTAACGCTTCTAATAACATTGTGAAACTAGCGTCACTCCAATTAAACTTTGACTTAATGTTAAAAATTGTCAACACTGCTGTTAGTTTGGTGAACTTTGTACATCCAGGGTACAAAGGCTTTTGAGAAGCCTCTGTCAACAAGTCAAAAACACGAGGACGTTTTCCTAACTCATCCTCGACTCCCTCCATCATCTCATCAACACGATCCGCATCCTCATCGACATTCTCTTCATCCGTCTCATACCCATCAACATGATCTACTACATCCTTATTGACATCAGTCACATTATTGACGTCCTCAGCAACATTTTTCTCTTTGTAAACTCCCTCCTCACCATGCCAAACCCAAACATGATATTGAGACCTAAACCCACGTTGAAGTATGTGCTCCATAAGGATATCAACACTATCTACCTTTGATACATTTCCACAACTGACACATGGGCAATAAAAACCAACTCCCCCCGTCCTAACTTGATGTTCAACCGCAATACTACAAAATTCTAATACACCATCAATAAATTCCGACGATTCAATGCTTTCATACATCCAAGAACGATCGTTTTTCATCCTAATTAGTGTGATTAATTGATTCAAAACAAAATTAATACACAAATTTTAAACATATATACTTAACGAGCTCTAAATAACTACAAAATTAAGTAATAATCATTCATTTAACACTAATTAACCCAAATAATAACACAATGTTTTTTAAACTGTCCAAATGATGTTTATTATAGTAACCATAATTAATAATATTCATATAAAAACAATAAAAATAAAATCACATTCATAAACTTGGACAACTAATTAACATTCATATCAACAACTCATTCATTCATCTAACCATAAACAACCTTAATTAAACCTAATTTACAAACTAGAAATAAATTATGATAAATTTAAAACATAAAAACCACACACATTGATAAATAAAATGAAGAAATTACTTAAAAATATAACAAAACATGATATATATGATAAATTTAAAACTTAAAAACAACAACAACATATACATTCATAAAGTATGACAAATTTAAACCTAACTTACAAAATCAAAATGAAAAAGATACCTTGAATTTCGTGGGTTTCGGTGGGTTGTGTATAACCTATACTATGAAAAAAATTAGTATAAAAAAACTAAATCCCTAAAACATAATGAAGTTGAAGAATTTAAATTAAGCTTGAAAAAATAATACCTTGAAGAACAATACAAGAATGTTCGATAATGAAGTTTGAAATTTGAAGAATGTTTTGAAGAATGTTCGATGTTTGAAGTTGATAATGAACAAGAGAAGTTTGAGGGAATTCTGGAATGGAACGGCTGTTTGAAGAAGATGATGATGTTCGATGTTTGGAGAAGTCTGGAAAGTTTGAAGAAGTTTGATAATGTTTGATGTTTTTTCAATGAAGAAGATGATGAAGTTTGATGAAGATGAAGTTTGAAGAAACTGTTGTTCGCGTGCGTGTGTTTGTTTGTAGTAATGAAACAGAAACTTAAGGGTTTTATATTATGAAAATATAAACGTTAGATCAGTATAAGGCGCCATTTTAATGTGCTATTTGCTGCGATCAAAGAGATAAACCGCAGCAATTAATGCTGCTAAAACAATTTTTCAACTGCTTTAAACGTATTTGCTGCGGGCCCATCATTAACCGTAGCAATTAAGGTAATTGAGTAACGGTTATTTTCTGCGGTCACAAGCTAAACCGTAGCAATTAAGCTTGCAATTAATTATTTGCTGCGGTTATGTCCAAAAACCGCAGCAATTGTTTGGCTTTTTTTTTCTTATTCTTTTTCCTATTTATTGCTGCGTATATACAATAATCGTAGCAAATAATAAGCAGCAAATACGTTTTTTTCCACTAATGAAAAGAAGAAACTTTTGTTTTGTTTGAAGGGAATGAAAGAGAAAAAATAAAAGTTTTTCCTTGAAATCTTTTCAACTCAATAAAAACATTTATTAAAAAACAGTCGTCTCGAATATGAATAGACGTAGAAGTTAATAAGTGCATAAATACATGTTGACATCGCGAATGCAATCACACATGCGTAATTCTATTAATTTAAGAAGACATATGAGTGTTGTCTTAACCATCTTATATCTCGGCCTGATCTGATTCTAAATATACGCTCTTAACAATAAAATGGCGTAGTGAAAGCTTCTCAAGAACTTACATACTCCATACCAATCCACCGATGGATAAACTCTCGCTTCCTTACGTCCACTTCACTGTCAACTTTATTTAACAATGTGAACGAAAATATTAAGCACTTTTTGTCAACATCCTCAACTTCATCATATGCTTTATCGAAAATCTCTTGTTTTTCAATATTAAAAGGAGAAATTGGAACCGAATCCTCATGAGAAGATTCCAGCAATTTCTTTCGAGTTTCCTTGTAACGATCATTACTTAACGACTGTCTAAATTCTTTCAGAAAGGCTTTGTCTTTTCCCGCTTGAAAATTAACGTTTGCTAATATTGTTTGTGTAAAAAGATTACGGTTGAACAATTTGGTAAACCTTAGAGTTACCGCGTAGAGTTTTTAAAAGTTTTGGCTATCACATGGAAAACCCATAACCTCAAGGTTACCACTTGAAATTTCCCTTTATTTAATGTTTATTGTACTCTTATATGTTTTACTAACTTTATTGTAATATTTTTCTATTTCTTATGGTCTTAACGTATGTTCTTCTAACTTTAATTTACTTAAACAATCAATAAAATATACTAATGTAGAAACAATCATCAATAAAATATACTAATGCAGAAATGACTTAGGAAACGTGTCACGTTCTCATTAAAATTTTTTCCGCCATTTTGACAATTGACTTGATATTTAAGGAAATAATTAATTCATAAAAAATATAATATTTTTTGATTGACTATAAAGATATTTCTTTATATAAATCTATAATTTTTTTTATCTCAAATCTTAAATAAAATTAAAGTTTGCTGTATTAAGAAGTGATCCAAACCATAAAAAGACAAAAATAAAATAATTTAATTTTCTATATTCATATACACAATCTTAAATCTTAAGCTCAAAATTTATATTATATTTTATATTCAATTTATATATTTTACTATTCTTGTAAAAATGTTTTATAATATATAATATATAATATATTAATGAAAAATCCAAAATCTTTCAATGATAAAATCATAGAAAAAAGAATAATCTTTTATATAATAAACAAAGTATTTTACATTTCTTCATTTACTTGGGTGATTTCATCAATATAATATAGTTTAACGATAATCACTTGCTAAAATTTTATTGATTTATGGTAATTTTTATCTATTTTTTCACATATATGTTTTAATATAATTGTATAATAAATTATTTCTTTGCTTTGTCAATCGGAGTATATTATTATATCAAATACAAAGATTTAAAGATTAAGTTTATGTTGTAAATGAATTAATTTTATAAATTAATATTAATATATTCATATAAGTAAATATTTATTACATCCATATTTTACACGAAATTCTATCTAGTTTTTCTATAATTGTGGTTCTTATATTTTTTTTTCACTAATTTTTTTTAAAATTTTTTAATGTTCATATTACCCACTTTTTCTTCATTTTTATATTTAATAAAATAATATTTATACTATCTTAAAGGTTTAATTTTTCTCAATCTCGCGAACAATCTACATGAAAGCATCAATAGGAAACGAAGGGAGTTTTTTTTTTTTTTTATTGTTTATGAACTAAAAGAATTATTCTTTCATACTTTGCCTAAATGAAGAAGTCATTAGTTTAAGAGAACTTTACGCTAATATTATCGTTATTATTCTTGATTCTTTATCAAATACACGAAGTTATTCTTTCAGACATTGCCTAACAGAAGAAGAAATTATTGTAAGACAAGGCTTTACGCTAATTTTTATCTTCATTATATTTAAATGTTCCAAACTTGTATGAAATAATTTTCATAAGTTCATTCCATTTAGAAGATATCAATCTGTTTGTATGAATTTTTTACCCCATTATCTAACATAACACTTGTTTGATTTTAATTACAAGTAAACTTTGGTTTATTAGCCGGTCTTCTGAGAGACCGTCTTTTCGAAAGACGTCTCTCAGGCCCAATCCATTAAAGCTTAATGAAACTAAAAAATGATAATAAATTCACCAGATAGAAATGGTCTTTCAAAGAGATTGTCTCTCACGAGAATTTGTGTTGGTTTATAATTATAAAGTGCAGCATAACAACCTTTAAATTGACATCTCACCACAATGCATATGAATGATAAAAAGTTAAACCCATCAAATGCAGTGCAAGCATCAGAAATCCATATCTTGTTAATATCGAGCTTGTCAATCCAAGTATTACTCGCATTCTTGTCACACCTAAGAAAACACTCCGCAAATCCTATTCTAAAAATCTTACTGTGGCTGCTATATTTGTCTGCTGATTCCATCGCCCTGTACACCATCGGTTTGATCGGTCGTGTCAACAACTATAATAAAATCAATGTTCATCATAGGCCCCACATCCTCGCATATTGGGCACCATTTTTGCTGCTTCATTTGGGTGCTCCCGACACAATTACAGCTCTTTCCCTCGAAGACAACGAGCTCTGGCTTCGACACTCCCTTCAGCTTATTGCCTAAGTTGGAGTTACCATCTATGTTTTCTTCTCGTCCTTGAGAAACGGTAATCATAATCCTCTCTGGCTTCCTGTTATTCTTGTGTTTATCGTCGGATTCTTCAAATACTCAGAGAATTTCTTGCTTATGTTATGCAAGTAGAGATGGCATCAGAACCTCCCTGGGGAAACCAAAAACTTCTTCATTATTCACGAATGGTCTAAACACTACTATTCTGCACAGGCTGCTTCTATTCCCTGTCGATTTGAAGTGAAATATCATCCGACTTCAGAATCAAACACAGAAGAGAGAGGTGAGCGTGATACAGAGATGCAAGCCCATGGTTCAAGCTCGAGCATTCCAGATGATAATAAAGATCACTATAAGATCAGAAGCCTTTATAAGCATATTAGAGGCTTAGCAGCTGAAGCACTCATAAACTTGGATTATGATCGGGAATTAAGTGAGACCTTCCTAAGTAATTCAGTGCAAGACGCACTCAGCATTCTAGAGATCGAGATAAGTTTACTCTACAATGTCTTGCATACCAAAGCACTTTTAATAAATAGGCCTAGAAGGGTTTTTTACCGGCTTATCTGTTTCCTATCATTAATAGCAGCTACTGTCTTGTTTTCTATTACTAGTACCAAGAAGAATTTTGAGTCGGTTGATGTCGAAATAACCTTTGCCTTGCTTTTGGGTGCTGTATTACTAGAATTAACCGGAGTTGTTAGGTTCTTGATTTCAGATTGGTTTATTATCAAGCTAGAAGGACTACAGAATTACTTTCAGAAGAATTCTCACTCAAAGTCCATGGTGAGTAGATGGTGGGCTAGATATCTTAGCCAGATTGAGTGGTTATAACTTGGCGACAATTGGGTAATTGAAAAGGCAAGACAAGTCAAGAGTAAAAGATGGTTACAAACAATCCCAACTTACAACTTGCTTCGCTGCAGCTTCAAGCCTCCATGTAAAGTAATCGAGACTATCATCAACATTATTCCCATAAACCAAATCAATGATATTATTATCGATTGTAAAATACAGCAAAAGAAGCCATCCAATTGCACCCGACTTTCTTAGCATGGTATTTCAAGAGCTACAAAACACGGCCAAGAAAGCTACAAGGCAATTCAACAAG
The DNA here is from genome assembly GCF_026212465.1 of Amaranthus tricolor. NCBI lineage: Eukaryota > Viridiplantae > Streptophyta > Magnoliopsida > Caryophyllales > Amaranthaceae > Amaranthus > Amaranthus tricolor. The sequence continues at coordinate 10,088,879 of NC_080053.1, forward strand.
GACGCGAATCAAACAATAAATAATGTATGCTCAGCTAGAGGTAACTTGATTTTCAACGATGAATATTTCCTAGCTTCTCAGTATTTGAAACCATGGACTTTAAATGTTGATTATAGTATCAGCTTGCTTACTTGGCATGTTGCCACTGATATTTTAAAATGTGATGCGGAGCTTTATTCCATGACCTGATGCCTGAGTTAGTGGGTAAGTCCGATGTTCAATATAAAGACACCATTGAGGAAATCCGTAAATATATAAGAACGATCAACAGAACGAAATAGACAAGTGTAAAGGCTCGGTTTTGGTGCAAGAAAAGAAAGATTCGGACTTGGAAAAGGAGCACAAAGTGTTTTGTAAAAATGTAATGAGAATAATAAAGGACGATAAAATAGAAGCTACAATAGATAAGGAGCAGAAAAGGTTTTGTGAATATGTATTGAAAAAAAGAAGGATGATAAAATAGCAGCTACAATAGACAAGGCAAACAACAACCAAGCTGTGTTCCATGAAGCTTGTAAATTAGCAAAGCAACTAAACATGATCGGAGAGAAGAAATGGGACATAATATTCAAAGTTTGGGTAGAAATGTTGTGTTATGCAGCCATACACAGCTCACCAAGAGAACACTTTGCACAGCTAAGCAAAGGCGGAGAACTCATTACTTTGGTGTGGTTGTTCATGACTCATCTTGGTTATCGTATACCTAATACTAACATTCGTGGCCTTCTTTCAGCTAAACTCATTGTTGAAAAGTAGTTTTACAATGTCAGCTATGTATTTCATGCTTTTATATAATCATGTTTTTCGCCTTGGATTGCCAAATGCTAACTTATGATGATCTTGGATAATACTCCAGTTATTAACAGCTTTTTTTGGATTATTGTTTTTAAGTTATGCATTAGAGTAGTGGGTATTACTATATTGGAAATTATGCAATAACTTTTCATATATTAGCATTCTGCTGTAACTTATAGAAGATGTTTTAATAGTTATTGATGTCTTAATTTTTAATTAATAATTTTGCTATGAAACATTAAAAATTTAAAATTGTTAAATGAGTAGTGTGTGTGGTTATGTATTAATAGTTCAATAACACATCAACACAATGAAACCATAACCTTTTAAATGATGTGTTCTTGAACTATTAAACAAATAGTCGGTCTCCTGAAAGACGCCTCTCAGACCCCCGTACACTAAAACTTAATGCTTGCTTATTTTATCCTTAATTCCTGCTTACCGTGCCCTTAATGCCTACTTACGGTATCCTTAATGCCTACTTACATAATCCTTAAATGTCTACTAACCGTATCCATAATGCCTACTTATAATATCTTAGATGTCTACTTACAATATCTTTAGTGACCACCGAGTAAGCTTGCAGTACTTACAATATCTTTATCTCCTTAATGCCCACTAAGTAACTCACTCTATGAGCTGGCCCAATTAAAGATAGTCTCTCAAAGAGACCGTCTCTCACAAGAATTTGTGTTAAACAAATTTATGGATTCTGACATCTTATAGTGCTAAACTTTTAATTAGGAAATGAATAAAATTAGATCTGAAAGATTATAAACCAATCACTCCCCTCGCCTTAATTTCCTTACAAAACAAGTTACCGAAAGAGTGGCACGTCAACTTTTCGTAAGAAATATCAAAGCAAACCATAAATCAAATGGAACATAGAGTAATACACAAGAAAATTAAGATTCTATGTTGAGCAAGAAACACAAGTTAAATATTACTATTACGTTATCAACCAATTTTGAGGATACTTTCGGTTGGATTAGCTTTTGAATTGATCACTTGATCACAAATGACTGAACTCACTCTCCTTTGAACTTTTTATCAACTCATTATATTCATTTTGAACTTATAAATAATACAACCTTTTACTCATCCGCTGTAAATAATCTCACTTTTAAATTTTTTTCTAATAATGCAACTTTTGTCCTTGGTTCGTTGTGAATAATCCAACATTTGTCTTAGTTTGTTTGCAACATACCCTATAATTACCTATTATTAGTAATATGGTATGCTGTAGGCAAATGTATGACGAAGGTTAAATTATTTAGAAATAATTCAAAAGAAGTATTATTTACAACGTATGGATGAAAGGTTGGATTATATTTCCTCGAATTTATTTATATAAAGATCTTTTCTATGCTTTCTAACAAACAAGTCTAATATGAGTAATATCATCTAAAATACTTCTCTAAGTTCTTTTGATTTTGCTACTTAATATTCAAAAACCTCTAATTATCCTGCAAAAACAAGGTGTATCACATCGTATCCCACGTTGTAAAGATGTAAAAAATTGCACTTTAAATCATATCAAGAGGTGATCCGTGATTCAGATGCACTTTAAGGTGTAAAAAAAGCTCTAACCAATTGGATTTTCAATCCTATCAATGGGATACCAACCCGATAAGTTCATGCACAACTCCTCTAACGTGCATTCCCTTAAAAGTATCAAAAAAGCACCCTCGAAAGTTCACGCTTTCTCTCCAAACATTAAGTCCAATAATTGAAAATGGTGGTGCTTCTAAATATCCAAATACAACTAAATAACAACATATCCCAAATACTATGAAATAAAATGGCTCAAATGTTGCAGATAAGAAATTGAACATGGTAGAGGAATCAAATCCCTAGTAGTTCGTATAAAATCAAACTTAAGAGTGATACAAATGAAAACATAATATTCCTATTTACAGAGAGAATAACATACCAAAAGAACAAAGGCTGGGTTGTACGCGCGACAGTCCCTCCGAATCTGTATCATCAGATTTAAGACTCCATTCCAACAAGAGCAGCAGCCAGCAAGAGACATATTACCAGCTTGAAAAAGATTCACCAACTTGCAGTGGCTGAACAGGAAAAGCATATGGGGAATTCCAATCAGCATCAAAAATTTGTTGCAGTTGAGAAACGATAGCTGGATTGTATGTGCCAAAACTGACCCCAGCTGTTGCGTAAAAATAATCCCATACGAGATTACTTGTTCCAATGTGAGCTCGAACATCACTGACTGCATATTTTCCATGATTCACCCTTGTATAAGCAGGGTAAAGGTTTCCAGTTCTAGTTCCATTGATAAAGGCTGGTCCTGTTGAATTATAACCAGGCACCTCATAGTATTTGATTTCCACTTTGCCTGAGCAATGGTTATAGGTTGATGAATGGCATAGGACATTTGTGTAGAGCAGAGACTTTAAATACTGATCTGTGTTGTTGATCATATGTGCCCATCTAGCCACAAGAAGCTTGACTGTTGCCTTTTTGGAGAAGACTACCTATAAGTTCTAACGATTAAAAAGTGTCCAAGTAACAACTCAATAACATCACCAAAGCCATAATCCCAACATACAGGGTTTGTTGAAAGAATTTAAACAAATTTTGGGCAATTGTCGATAATGTGAATTGTACTTTAATCAATCCTATCTAATACTTTCTCTTATTGTTTTTACTTGCAATCCTCAACACTTGAATAACTATTATCCCTAGATATGACTTCTGCATGTAAAAATTTAAAAAATTTTATCGAAACTACATATAGAGAAAAATCTATCAAGATTTCCAATGACTATATTCATAGAAGATAATTCACTATAAATTATAGGTCAATCAACACTTGTGAATAGCCTAAAAGTCAAAATGTTACAAATAAAAAAAACAGATGAAGTACTAATTTACATGTATAACAATTTTCTATGAGCATCGACAATTACACTATGTTTGGATAACAATTTTAGAGAGAAATAAAGGAAAAGAAGAAGGGGAAAGGGAAAGGAAGGGAAGAGAAATGGAAGAAAAGTAACTCTTATTTGTTTAGGAGGAAAGGGAAGCAAAAGGAACGAAGATGAGAGTTTCCCTCCAAATCTTAGCAACTATGAAGAGATTCAGACCTTATCAAAAATATTCATCTAATCCTTCAAATCCCTCCCCTTCAAATTCCATTCCTCCTATTTTGTTATCCAACTAAGAGATCCTTTATCCTTCAAAATCCCTCCCTTTTCCTTCTCTCTATTTCCTTGTATCTAAACGCACTCATAATCTACTCCTTCATTTATTATTATTTATTGTCATGTTTCTAAATATCTTATTTAATCCCTAGTTCTTCCTATTCTAAGCTTTTCAAAATTCCAGCTTTCCACTTGTGAAGCTGATGCACATTTTGGTCCTCTTTGCACATGGTCCCACCAACATTGAAATCCTTTCACCCTATTTTCTCCTCTTTGCTTTAGTGAGTATCTTCTTTATTCACACTCATTTCTCTCTTTTAAGAAGAAAAAAGGTGGGTTCAACCACCTATTCTCTTGTACGAAAGGTGAAAATTGTCACCCTTCACCTAAATTTGTTACCCTTTGTCTAGTGGGTAACCGCTATTTTCAATGTGGCAAATAGTTATCACCCTAAATTTGATCACCCCACTAGAAATGCTCTTAGTAACCCACCTTGGTCACACAATTCTTCAGTCGCAACTCTATCTGAATTATTTTCACTATAACCTATGCTTGACATCTTCATATATGTACAACCAACTATAAAATATGCACAATAACAACTATTAATTGCAATCAAGTGGATCTCACTTAGGCAAAGTCTACATGTGCGCAGGAAAATTATCATGCCAAATTGCTTGTGCTACATGTGATTTCATGAAATGGCGCTACAGCCTACAAGGAGCTTGAGGATCACTTTCTTCAAAAGATCTCTAGATGAAATAATACAATCAACAATTAAGCACCAAAGATAAAACTGTAAGCCTAAAGGTAAATAGCTACTGCATGGTATTACAAAGAATAATCTTCCATGCTTCGTAAAGTTCTAACATAAGCTTAAAAAGAAAGACAGACGCAAACAAACAATAAAACCCATAGATACAACAGATTATTAACAATAATACCTCAGATATAGCTGATGAAAGAGAAGACCAGTAAACAGTTTGTTCTGTAAATTGAGACTGACCAAGCCAATCCATTGTACTGATCCTAACAATATATCCAGCTCCCACAGATCTTATTGTATCCATCCATGCTTGCTCATCTGTCTGGAATGTTCCAAAGGAGAGCTACAGAACAGAAGCATCTCATAATTAAACATTCACCCACTGAAATATAAATAAAAAACGAATAGCGGCAACATATTCATGGATAAAAGTTAACCATTAGCATACCAAGCAGTTATTTTAGACAGTAATTAGAGATACATTGCAAAAACATTTTTTAGAGAAAATGATGGGAAAAAAAAGTGATTTGGGGCACATCCGAATGAATTTAAATATTTGTTTCAATAGGTAATAAAAGGGAACAACTATCAAAACATTGAACCTGGGAACGAAGAAGAAAGGACACAGGAAGCAATGAAAAGATCGAAAAAGAGTCAATCAAAATGACTAGCAAGTAATTCCAAATAATCTTTGGCTTTCAATCTTTTATTAACGATTAGAAGGGAGCAATAATGAGCCTTAGCTTTCTATCCTAGAGGATATGAGGTGTGGTCCATTCCTCATTCCTTTAGGACTCTTTTCTAGGTTTAACTTACCATCTAAAGAACACCGTGCATATTACATTTATTTAGCAGAATTTTAAGAGAAGGTTTAAATCCTACATCTTTTATAGTAGGAAACAAGCATCTGGCGCAATTCAACTCAACAAGGAAGCATCAAGAGCTTCAACCACACCTCATTACCTCTGGAGGAGCAAAAGAGAGATAGCTGGAGCAACGTTGAGTTGTTGAACTATTGCTACATCCAGGAGTCTCAATTGGTAGCTTAAACATATATGGGTCTGACAGTAAAGGATATCCAGCTACGTGCTTAACATTTACGTATTCATGAAGAAGAGGGGACCTGAAATAATATTCTAATACATCTAAATCGTCCTTAGAAAGAGCATTAAAGAAAAAATTTTGTAAATCCTGCAGGAATTAGAAGGTAATTCAACAGAAGCATAATGTACACAAATTTGCATTTCCAATACCATACTTGCATCTTTCCTTAGAAACAACAAAATGCGACCAACAAGGAACTGTTCTATTAATTTGCCATTGTTGATCCCATGTTCTTGTCGTATATGCTGAAGCGTTTAGAAAACCAAGTCTCCACAAATTGTTATAATATACCTCAACCTTCTTGGCAATCTTTGGACAATCAGCAATATAGATCCCAACTTCTTTAACCTAATAACATTCACAAAAATGCAAACCTTAAATGCATGAGTCTAAGAAAATATATAAATGTTTGGGTTAATTTGATATTCATATAGGAGTCAACCAAAAAATTACAACTTTTTCAGAGTTCACCTGAGTGAGAGATTTCCAATCATTATTAGCGGATCCAATGTATACATCTTGATCATCTGATATCCATACTTTTGCATGGACTATACCAGATCCCCACCATTTTCCTAGTAAAAGAGTAACATTTTCAACATTTTGCCTCCCTTTTGTAAGGTCAGATATCTCTTTTGTAAAATCAGGATATACACCCGAGTGCTGCAAAAGCCTATTATGAATAATAAAAAGCATAGTATGTACATAAATATTTATTATGAACTACAAAAAGACCTAGGATCTAAACCTGAGCTTGACATTGCGATCAGCAGCGTCTTCAATAGCTTTATATACACTAGAACCATCTTCGGCGCCAAAACTTTCCATTTCCTCTTTTGAGTACCCGTAATCCCCTGAAAGAGAATTATCAGAACCAGCAACCAATTGCCAATACTGTGCCATGATGTCCAGTTTTTTAGTTGAATTACCAGCTAACCATCGAAAGACATCAGCTGAAAAGCATAAAAAAAATGTTGTAATAAGAAAAATCAAGTGTCAAACCTAATTCCAGCTCTCCTTTATAATATTGTAAATAAGTGAATTGTGATGCCAAGACAAACTAAGATTTCTTAGATATTTAGTGTATCCAAGAGTTGATTTAGAAGTATGATATTGTTGAAGGGAAGTAGAGACTACAGGGATTTGTAAGAGAAAAAGATGAAAGTAATGAAAAGATTGTGTTTGCTAATCTATGATATGATAAGTAAAAGATCCCTTTATATAGGGGTAAGAGGATGCCAAATCACAACCTTTGGCCTTTAATCTAATTGTAAACTCCTAACTATTCATGTAATTAATCTAGACTTAATACATGAACTTATTAATTAGGCATACTAAGAGTCTTCATCCATGCTAAATGTCTCTAAACCTTCTATATGTATTATTAACTAACACTCCTCCTTCAAACCTTTGGTCTTTATTGCAAGTAAGCCTCTGAGCTTCTCAAATCCGCTCTTTGAAAGCACTTTGGGGAAAATCTCAACTAACTAATCTTATCAAGTCAATCTTAACTAGCTTAACTTCACTGCTGTTCTAAGCTCTCTACTTGGCTTTAATATGATTTGTCTTATGATGAATGATATGATTCTTAGAAATTGTTATAAAGAATCACTATCACAATGGATATGTATACCTTCTCCTTGAGCTTAATATATGACATTATCTTTTTTAGCGATATTGTTTAATTTACAGCTTCACAAGTTGCAATGTATTCAGGTTCTGAGGTATTCTATATGGTCCATTGTAAACTACATCTTTATTAATCCAACACCCGCCCAACAACATCAGCACGCATGAGCCACTTATGAGTTAAGTGGCAATTTAATGTTGTTCTTGTCAAGTTCATCATGGCTTACACAGACACTTTCACTAATTCATATTGGCGTCTAGCCAATGCACACCAAACTCAAAGAATAAACTCTAATAAGAAGCCAAACACAACGAATGCTACTCAAAAACCGAACAGATAAATGAGTAATATGATTAATTATTAGTTATTCCAACAAAAAGGAAGCAAAGCAATGTAGTTGAATTGAAAAAGTACCAGTAGAAAGAACACCAGGAACAAGTGAGAGATGAGGCATGTCAGTAGGGATGGATTGAACAAGCCATGCCTTGCACTCCTCCTCCCTCATTATGCTTGCGGAAGAGGGTGATGATAAAGCAAACAAGAAAACCCCAATTGAAATTGAAATTACTACTAATGTCTTCATATTTTTTACAATCAATATCATACCCACTACAACTAATTGAATTTTGTCTTCTGGATTGATCTCAGAATCAAAAGATGCGATTGAGAAGTTGGAATTCTAAATCAGTAAAGTCAAAATACCTAATTTTTTACTATAAATTGATCATTTTTTGAAGTAAATGCAAAAGAAGATAAATTTTCACTCCAAAAAGATTATTTACACCCGTTTACCAGATATGTGGAGAGAGAAAGTGTGGAAGGTAGAGAGAGAAAGTGTGGAAGCAAGACAGAGAAAGAAGGAAGAGCAAGACAGTGTATAATTACAGAGTGTCTTTGGACAGAGAAATAAATATGGACATGTTCTTTGAAGTCCTTTTCTTGAATTTTATGTCCAAAGTAATGTGCCCAATCCCAAAAAACTCCTTTCAATTAAATATCTCTCATAATATACCAATGTAAAACAAAATTGACCACACCATACTACATCTATATGGAAAGAAGGCGTAAGATAGAATTTAAGAAAAAAGTTTAATTTAGAGAAAATTATCTAAAATTATCTAAAGTTTTTACTGATTTTTCTAAAATAATTTGAATTTTCCTATTTTAGAATCAGTGTAACCGAAAATAATTATGGAGAATTTGTGAAGGAGGAATTTTAGGGACAAAAGTAGCATTAGTTTAGAAATGATGGTTATAGTGACATATACTAGAAGTAGACCTGGGAAAATTTGATCTGACCCGAAAATGAACCCGGGACCTGACCCGACTAAACCCGAACCCGACCGACCCGAAAGCGACTTAATCCGAAACATGACCGACCCGATAATTACCCGACCGAAAACCGACCCGTTTTGACAGATTTAATATCAATTTTTAGAGTAATTTCAATGTTAGAATTCATTTCAAATAAAATTTTAGTTTTCAAAGTATCTCAACATATTGAGTATATCACTTGAACCCTAAAACTCATCAATAGATCTCAAAAAACACGTATTTAACGTCTTTTTAGCCATCATAATTATTTTTCTTTAAAAACAGGACGTTATAATCATCTTAATTGAATACATGTATCTTGTTAAATCAGTCAAATGAGTTTTTAATTCTTCTACATTTCAGTAAGCAAATCAATATAATTTATACGAACGTTTCGCACGTTTGAATGAGCTTTTCAAAAAACGAATGTCGCTACCCTAAATTATAAAACGCGTATCTTATAAGACGAAATAAGTACTTAGTTGTATATCTTTCCAACATGAAAATTGAGAAGATAATTTTAACGTCATTTTTATCTAACGTTACAATTATAATAAACAAAATAACTTTTATAAAGCGCGTATCTTACAAGTCTTTCAAAATAAGTATTAATTCCCCTATTTTTCTTGCACTTAAATGAACCTGATATACCAACTATTTTTTGAAAATCGTACATGTAATTTCTCTAATGATTTTTTTAGACATTTTAATGATTTTTTTTTATGTTGAATTAGTCGATTGGATATTCTAATGTATTATGGTAACCCGTTGGTTCAATCCGAACCTACTCGAAACCCAGAGTGATCCGACCTGAAACTGACCTGATCCAAAACTGACCCGACCCGAAAATGACCCGACCGAAATTGATCCGACCCAAAACCCGACCGACTGACCGTTTTCCCAGGTCTAACTAGAAGGTACATGCAGACTATAAGTCCATTTTGTAGTTATCCTGTTTAGCTAGAGAAAACACCGTATTGTTGGAGGAGTTGGAGAAAACAAAGAAAAACGTGCTTGGGGCTACACAAAGCAAGAAAGACGATGAAAAAGACATTGACACTGCCACAGACAACTCTGCTACTGGAATAAGCAAATACCGAAGAGGTAGTTGAAACTTCGACAACAACCACCACCAGTAATCTAAACCAGGCTGATAAAGTCGTATATTCACAGGTGAGCGTCATCTAGCTAGTAGCTAGTCTTATTAAGTTGATATACTTAGTGGCGGATATAGGGTTTAGAGTCCTATGGGGCACCAATGAATAGACGAAATTAGTTAGTGTGAGCAGCAGATAGCATATTTGTGAAACAGTCTCTCAAACTAGGAAAAAGGTTTAATAGCAAGCAATTCCCCAACAAAACAGAGAAGAGAGCTGGGAGGGGTAGTCAACCACTCACTTGAGATTCATATTGATCAATCGAAAAAGTCAACCATAGTGTTCTGTTATTCAACCAACTTGAATCTTGACTTCACCTAAAACATAGCATTCATAAAATGAATTAAGCAACAAACTCAAATCTATTCACCCCAAACCAAGACTTGTGACTTTGGATTTGCATTCTAGCTTCACAGTAATTCACGTGAGATTCTAACCAAATACCTAAAAACATAATCTATAACTCCCACTTCTAATTTCTAAAGAATCCATGCTCTTCTGTGAATCTATGTACTTGGTGTGCTATTTAGTTCACAAAGCCCGAATGAACATTAGGTTATGGGACACAGTGGTTTTGCAATTCTAACTTCAATCAAATTTAGACGGCATTGTTATTAGATACCAAAAAACACTTATATGCAATAAGAATCAAAATTAAGAATAAAGATTAGAACAACAAGATTAAGATTAAAATTAGAGATTAGAACATAAAGATTAAGAGTGAAAATACCTAAATCAAAATTTTGAACATAAAGATTATAATTAAGATTAGAACAAAAAAAATTATAAAATATTCCCCCGGGTCACGTGCCTCTAAGGGCCCATACATAGATCCGCCCCTGGATATACTACTAATGTTAATTTTTGCTCTGGCCCCAAAAATTGTTTAAGACGATTCTGCTTAAAACCACAGCTACTTTACTTGGCATGTCTAGTAATATAGGAAAATCAATCGATCAGTAGTTCCAGAATCAATTTGTATTTTGACCTATATATTGGTCAAGCTCATAAACTTTTACAATAATTTCACAATTTGTAGTATGGATAAAGCCAAGGGCGAAGTCAGAAAATAAAAGCTAAGGGGGCTGATAAAATATTTAGCATTATTAGCAATATATAAATTGAAAATTATAAAAGGGCCGAACTAGAAAAATAAATCGCAATAATTGACTACAATCATATTTATGTACAAGTTATTTTGAACTAACTCAAGTGAAGGTGGATGAGACATCAGACGAAAACACACATAAAAATAAACCGCTAGCTATCTGGTGCTACTGCCAATTCTAATATAACCCATGGAAATACTGCTAATCGTACGAAGAACCATGTAAATGCAGGCAAGATGAAGAACAAGAAAATATCATATTATGAGACGTTGTAGAAGTATTTTCTGTGTTAGTAATGAACGTCAATTAGCTAGACATATATCATATTATGAGACGTCAAGATATTCGCTTTGAATAGAAACTGTATGTGCTGGAACATGGCCCTTAGTCTTAAGACCCTGAAAGAGGAGAAACCCTAATCACCACCATGAACGAAGGGCAAGACGAAACAGTCAGGATCCCTTCAGAGGTCCTAGCTCACTGGGAAAGACAACTTAACAACCTAGAGGACAAAACTTACTCCTCGACCAAGTCTCAGGACGACATGACTCACAAAAGCGGCAGGAACATGCCAAAAGGACCCTGACAGAGAATGAGGAACCTAAATACCTGCAGGATGGTTGCAACGAAAACGATGACGTGTCGAGAGACAACTACAATTATGCATAGAAAAACTGCCAATGCTTGTATAAGGCAAGGCACCATACCTACCTCATACCCTACTCATATAGGTGTACTAAAAGACAAGGAGGGGAGGACATGATGTAAAAACCAGTATATCACCTAACGCCGCGTAGATTTGCGAAATATCCCATGTCCCTTCCTACTGGTCCCAAGAAAGATTTTATTAAGGTAAAAGCCCAAATTGTGATTAGGGTTTTGGGAGACCCTCTCCTAAGGCCCACTACTATAAATATGCGATGTCATGTATAACCAAAGGTAAGATAACTTTTTACACTGAATACTGAGCACTCTTCTCTCAGAAAAAGATAGCTCTAAATCCCTAAAAGCTTTTCAGTGATTTTTTCACAACCCCTACTGACTTGATCATCGGAGGAGGACCCCTCTCCGGCCCTCGTTTGCTACCTTGTGCAACACACGGAGTGAAACGACCGGAAAAACACCTCCTCTCATAAGGCCAGAGTTCACCACTCCACCTAGTGAAGGGTTGACATCAGAGGAAGTGGCAACTCTTGCACATGGTCTCACTCAGGCAATTATAATCGCTCGAAGTAACCCAGTGATAACTCCTCCACCTAAGCACACAACACTGAGTAACCCAATTTCTTATCCTCATCAAGAGGAGGATAAGACAGAAAAACAACCTTGTGCCATCGAGCATGGAGAAGCAAGGCATAGGATTTGCAGTGTAAAACACAGATTGGGACCTAGAATTATCCCTGCAAAAAAGAGATTAGGCTCTCGACAATAGACCACTGATTGACTCAGAACAAGAGTCAAACAAAAATCAGTTCTATCACAAAACAGGAGGCTCAAAGTAGTCTGAAAAGCTGCATACCTGTAAAATCCGCCACATCCTTAGGACAAAAGAGGGGAATACACCACAGGCTAGGACCCAAGGGCTCTAATGTTAGAGAAAGATTAGGCCCATAGAGAGAAGTAGCCAAAGAAAACCCTAAGCGAGGACTCAAGATGCTATGTCGCACTCAGGCTTCTTGGTCTGGAGTACATGAAAGTAAAGAAGAAAAAGAAACCATCAAAATGTGACAGATTCAACCTGACATTTCTGAGGACGAGAAGGAACCTGTCAGGAACCAAATCAGGCCAAGAAAAGCCAACGAGGAAAAAACGGCCTACTTGAAAAGAGAAGGACCAAAAGCAGGCAGAAGAAGGATCAAAAAGCAGCAACATCCTCTCCAACCCAAAAAATAAGGATGCCTAGCAGTTCACCATTTTCCCCAAATGGGTTGATTTGATGATTTTGAGAGGGTCAATGCTAACGGTTCCGAGAGGGTGAGAAAGAGGAGAAAGGAGGCTCGAAAGAGCAACGCATCAAAAATGAAGAACATAGCTTCACCCTGGCTTGGGGGAGGCAATTGCCCTAGCCTCGTGCTTCTTGCCTCCACTTCTTCCAAGGAGCGAAGAGTTCTTAGACCACTTTGAGGGTAGTGATGGTAATGCTGGGAGTAAAAGCCCTCCTAGCCTAGGTATGACCTTCTTTCCTCTTTATTATTGACTAGTTTTTGTTTGTGTTGGATATTGTGACAATCCTGTTGACCTCTGTTTCAAAGGTTTCATCTTTTCCTTCTCTCTCCTTCTTTCCTAGGGACTAGCAAAGGCTTGGCTTGGGGGTGAATTGGTCAACATCATTGTCACTATTACCTGTTTGTTTGTGCATTTAGTGTCATTTAGGTTTACGTTAGTGCATGACATGTATTATTTTGTATATATTTCGCATATTCACCTTACATTCATGACATACTGGTATATATTGCATATTCATGCTTTGTTTTTCTGTTTTCAATAAAAATGTTTTGAGTTGTGAAACTAGCATGCAAGCTTCTAGTGTGTACATCTGTGGCCTAATTTGTATTTATGTTGATGGCAAAACAATTATGGGTTAAAAAATATTTTGGTGAAGGGAGTCATAAGTTTAGTGATGATGCTATCATTAACATGGTGATTTCATACCATCCACTTAACATTTAAACAGTTATCTTGTAAAGATCGTTTTACACACCTTTTAGTGTTGCAATTTGCTAGCTATGAGTTTCTTATCAAACTTCATAAATAACTTCCATACAAATTTGTGTTTGTTAAAAGAAGGTTAATTTTATTTTTTTATTAGTTACCAGTGCAATTGGAATCAATTTACTCCATAATGGGGACTTTTTTGATTGTGTTATTGTGAAATTAAAAACATGTTCATGGAAACAATAGATTTTAAAGTTAAATTTATTATTCGTGACTTATAATAATAGCTTAATGTTAACTATTAAGATACAAGTAGTATATTGCTAATCATCTAATGAATAATAATTTTTCTTTTAATGAGCTCCTTCCAAAGGGATGGCAGTGGGTTGGATTCGGCTCGAATTATACATACTACGACTTTGTTCAGGATAATAGTCGGACTTTTTTTTCAGTCCACCTCCACTCGGAGTCGGATTATGCATACTGCAAGTTTGTCCCAACTCAGACTCTCGGACCTCCAACGAAGTTGGATGTGGAGTCGGATTATAATCAAACTTTATCGTTGTGATATTGTACTAATGATTTTAAAGCATACAAAATTAATAAAATATAGTTTACAATTCAACAAAAAAATATTCACTTTGAATTCAAGTTGAACAAGAGAAATAGTCTTACTACTACAATTTAACAAAATTTTCTCGCATTTTGATTTGGCGTATTTTATTTCTTTTGATCTGATTTGTCATATTTTAAAGCATACAGAATTAGTCACGTCTAGAGTTTTAAAGGAAACAAAATATTGAGGTAAAAGTCAAATTCAAAGTCGGATTTCTTTCAATGTCGGAGTCGGGTCGGAGTGTTGGATTTCCTTAAAGGGAGTACGGGTATGCATTGTTCATCACCTTTCCTCACTCAGACCCTGCCTTTGAGTGGGATATTGGGTATAATGATGATGATGACGACGACTATTAATCATGTAAAAATGCTCTATTTTACCTAGTTTTAAAATGTTGAAACATAGTGTGAAAGGTAATTAATGAATATAGTGTGAAAGATAATTAATAAATTTACCCTAATGTGAATGCATTCAATGTAATTGTAGATGAACTTGCCTATAAATATGGAAGTTCACCAATGTAAAAATCACACCAATGAGTAAAAACATCTCCATCTTCTAACTTTAACTCATTCTACTTCCTCCTTATCTCTCTAAGTTTTAACACGTTATCAACACCAGCTCTATCCTTAATAATCAAGAAGGTAATATTTTAAAACCTAATTAAGCATTTTTCTTCATCGGTACCCACAAATGGACCAACAATCAAATGGTGTCAACATCATCATCCAAGGTGTTTCTAACACATTTTTATATTTTATAATTGAGCATAAT
The DNA here is from genome assembly GCF_026212465.1 of Amaranthus tricolor. Lineage (NCBI taxonomy): Eukaryota > Viridiplantae > Streptophyta > Magnoliopsida > Caryophyllales > Amaranthaceae > Amaranthus > Amaranthus tricolor. The sequence continues at coordinate 10,103,966 of NC_080053.1, forward strand.
TTCATACCCTTCACTACAAACCCAGCAAGGACTAATTTAAATCAGCTCCGACATAATAATCCCAATAATATTAATGGTCCACCAGTACCACCAACTCGTAATTCACATGTACGACCAACTAATAATCCACTAGTTCCACTGACTAATATTCCACTGGTACGACCAACAGATAATTCATCAACACAACCAACTAATAATGTCCCAACAGCATCAACTGAAAATAAACCCTCACCAAGTAATAAAAGAACCAAAGATGATTAGGGAGAAACAAGTACTAAACGTTGCAAGATAAATTTAAATGACCCATAAAATAATTTATTAGACAATACGTCACCTTTACGGATGACAAGGACACTTTATTGCTTTTGTTATTATTTTATTTTATACCGCCTATATGGCTGGTCGGTTTTTTTTTTTACCGCCTAAATGGACGGTTAGTATTATTTATTTATTTTGTTATTCTTTAAACCGCCTATATGACTAGCTAATTGTTTTCTTTTACCGCCTAAATGGACGATTAGTATTATTTTTTATTCTCGTATATTTATATGTGCATTTTTTTTATTTGCAGTATTTGCATTTATATTTATGTGCATTTTTTTATTTACCTTTTACTTTACGTATTTCTTTTAAGTGTACATAAATAATACGGTATATTGTACAATTTGGGATAACCCTTTTTAAAATCGGATTACCCCAATTTTTTTTACCACATACCCCTTATCCTTTCAACTTTACTCTTTACATTAAAAACTCTCCTTCTCCTTCTTCCTTCCACCGACAATGTACCACCATTACAAAAACAATCCATCTTCTTCCTCTTCCCATACTTTTAGATTTGAAGAAAATTTTGCCAAACTCAAATTATATATCTCCTTAATTATGGGTTTGGTGGTCCTTCTTATAGCATTAGGAATTATAATAATTATGAAGAAGTAATTTATTTTGAAGAAGAATAAACAAAATGCACATGATTTTCTTTGTCAAATTTTCTTTTGTTTGTTAGTGCATTTTGTAATATAAATTATACTAATATATTATGTAAATACTATTTTCTTACCCTCCTTAGCATTTATTGTCTTTAATTTTTTTTTCGTTCTTCTCCTTGTTATTATTATTATTATTATTATTATTATTATTATTATTATTATTATTATTATTATTATTGTTATTATTATTATTATTATTGTTATTATTATTATTATTATTGTTATTATTATTATTATTATTATTATTATTATTATTATTATTATTATTATTATTATTATTATTATTATTATTTCTCTTGTTCTTGATTTATTCCTAAATTTATTATCTACAACAAATTCATAATAATAAACCAAGGGGGAGAAGATTATGAAATTAAAACATCATAATTTTCTCTAATGGTTTATTGTTATGAAAATATAAGAATTATTGCATTGTCATATACTTACAAAACAATTATATATTATGTAGCAAGTATGACAGAAATTACCAAAAGACTATTCAACATATTAGACTTAACTAGACAAAAATTCTTAAAATGGAAAGAAGATGCCATCATGAACTTAGAAGCTCAAGGACTTGAACATACTGTATTGGAAGTAAAAGAAAAGGATCCAATAGATAAAACTCAAGCTACCAAAATAAAGGTAGCTACAAATCAAGAAAACGCCAAAGCCTTAGTCCTCTTGAGGCACCATATTCATGATAGCCTTAAATCTGAATATTTATTCATAAAAGATCCCAAAACATTGTGGGACTCTCTTGTTGAAAGATTTGATCACCACAAAAGGGTGCTTCTTCCACAAGCTAGCCATGAGTGGAAGAATTTAAGATTTTCTGATTTTAAGACTCTCAGTGAGTACAATTCAACATTATACCGAATTGCACCAATGTTGAAATATTGTGAGCACCCGGTGATTGATGCAGAAATGATTGAACTCATATTATCTACTTTTCATCCATCAAAAATTATTCTGCAACAACAATATAGGGAAAGAAATTTCAAAAGATATTCAGATCTGAGTGTAGTACTCTCACTGGCTGAACAACATAATGATCTTGTCTGGAAAAATCATAATATGAGACCTATTGGATCTCAAGCTATCCGTGAGACACGCTCTACTAAAACACATGTGCCTGAAGCACATACTGTTGAAAATAAAGGCTGTGGAAATTATAATAACCGTGGTAGAGGACGCGGAAATTTCCGAGGAAGAGGACAAGGACAAGGTCGTGGAAATTTTAATGGACATGGTCGAAAGTTTCAAGGATTCGGTAGAGGCCACTTTCCCCAAAATTATCAAAATGGTCATTACAATAATAATTCTCGAAGGGGAAAACAAGTTGGAAATCACAATAAAAATAGCCATCAAGAAGGAAAAAAAAGTATTTATTACAAATGTGGCATGACAGGGCATTAGGCACGTACATGTCGTACTGCCAAACATTTGGTGGATCTGTATCTAGCTTCCCAAAAGAAAAAGGGAAAAGGTGTTGAAGCAAACTTTAATGAAGCAAGTACCTCAATGCCTAATGTCGATCCTCATAATAAAGCAAGCACGTCAATGCCTAATCTTGACCTTTCAGACTTATATTTAGATGGCGATGAAAATGATAAAGAATATGACGAAGATATTTGAATTTTTCTTAACAATGTTGTGGTGCTTATTTAGTTGTATTTCCTTTTTATATGCAATCTCCTTTTTATGTATTGATATCATCTAACGTTAATAAAATTTTATTTTAACTATCTAATTATTTAATATAAAGATATGGATCAGTTTGAAAATGGATTCAAATATCAATGCCTCCTAGATAGTAGAACAACTCACACTATCCTAAAGCACAAAGAATACTTTTCTGAGTTTAAGATGGTGAAAGCAGATGTCATCACAATCTCTGGAACTACTACACTAATAGAAGGATATGGAAAAGCTCAAATAATACTTCCTAATGGGACAAAACTAGTAATTAATGATGCTTTATATTCAAGTAAATCTCGATGAAATCTCATAAGTTTGAAAGATGTATGCCAAAATGGTTATCATTTAGAATCAATGACCGAAAATCATACTGAATATTTAAGCATCACATCTGAAAAATGCGGCAAGAAAAGCATTCATGAAAAATTACGAACATACTCATCGGGATTATATCGCATTAATATAAAACCGGTTGAGATAAACATGGTGTCTAACCAGAAGTTAGATAATATCGAAATGATGAATTTATGGCATGATCGATTGGGTTATCCTGGTGTGGGAATGATGCGAAAAATTATTGAAAATTCAATTGGACATCCAATGAAGAAAATGAGAATTTCCCAACTAAATGAATTATCATGTTCCGCATGCTCACAAGGAAAATTGATAATTAGACCATCTTCAAATAAAATTGCTACTGAAACTCCTAAATTTCTAGAAAGAATTCATAGAGATATATGTGGGCCAATTAATCCTGCTTTTGGGCCATTTAGATATTTTGTGGTGTTGATTGATGCCTCAACACGATGGTCACATGTAAGTCTCCTAATAACTAGAAATGTGGCATTTGCGAAATTACTTGCTCAAATCATTCAATTGAGAAATCAATTTCCAGATTATACAATTAAGCAAATAAGGCTTGACAATGCCGGAGAGTTTACATCTTAACTTTTAATGATTATTGCACGTCAATTGGAATTGACGTAGAACATCCAGTAGCTCATGTTCATACTCAAAATGGTCTGGCTGAATCATTGATTAAAAGACTCCAATTAATAGCAAGACGATTGTTAATAAGGTCGAAATTGCCATCATCTGCGTGGGGCCATGCAATAATACATGCATCGTCATTGATAAGATTGAGACCAAGTTCTTATCATAAATATTCATCACAGCAATTAGTGCATGGTTCGAGAACCAAATATATCACACTTGAAAATATTTAGATGTGCAGTATATGTCCCTATTGCGCCACCCCAACGTAAAAAAATGGGTCCACAAAGAAGGATGGGAATTTATGTTGGATTTGAATGCCCATCAATTATCAAATATTTAGAACCAATGACTGGTGATTTATTTAATGCTAGATTTGCAGATTGTCATTTTAATGAGACAATATTCCCATCCTTAGGGGGAGAGAAAGTGGACCCAAATAAGAAGGAAATAAATCTCACATGGAATGCAATGCATTTGAAAATATATGATCCAAAAACGAATGCTTCTGAACAAGAAGTTAGAAAAATTGTCCATAATCAATATATTGCAAACAGATTACCTGATGCATTTATAGAAACAAAGCAAGTGACAAAATCATATATTCCTGCCGCAAATGTTCCGGCATGAATTGAAATTCCCACTGATAACGAAGCCACTGAAAATGAATCTATTGTACGCCGGAAGCGTGAAAGACCACTTGGTTCAAAGGATTTGAAACAAAGAAAATCCAAAAGGTTGAATGAAATGGCAAATGTTATCAACATTACTTCTTTAATGAATTGTAAAGAAATAAGTTTTGGAGATGAGGATGAAAATCTCAGAGAAGAAGAAAATAATGATATCAAAGATAACAATGAAATTTCGATTAATTACATTTCAACTAAAAGGCAAATAAATCGAAAGAATGTTATTGTTAATGATGCACTTGCTCATTTAATCGCCACCGAAATAACACTTGATGAAAATGATATAGAACCAAGAACGATACGAGAATGTCGGCGTAGGAATGATTGGCCAAAATGGAAAGATGCTATTCAAGCGGAATGAAAGTCACTTGAAAAACGAGAAGTTTTTGGACAAATTACCCAAACACCAAATGGTATAAAATCGGTCGGCTATAAATGGGTGTTTGTAAGAAAAAGAAATGAAAAAGATGAAGTGGTTAGATATAAGGCACGACTTGTAGCACAAGGTTTTTCCCAAAGACCAGGGATTGATTATGAAGAAATGTATTCTCCAGTAGTAGATGCGACTACACTAAGACTCTTGATAAGTCTAACTGTCTCAAACAGTTTGCAAATGCGACTTATGGATGTTGTGACCGCATATTTATATGGTTCACTTGATACAAACATTTATTTGAAATTCCCTAAAGGACTTAAGTTGCCAGAAAACCACCAACCACGAGAAATGTTTTCCATAAAGCTGAAAAGGTCACTTTATGGACTAAAACAATCTGGAAGAATGTGGTATAACCATTTTAGTGAATATCTTCTGAAAGAAGGATTCAAAAATGATCAAATCAGTCCTTGTGTATTTATTAAACGGACTCAATCATGATTTTCTATAATTGCAGTTTATGTTGATGATTTAAATATCATTGGAACTCCCAAAGAGCTTGAACAAACTGCAAAATATTCGATGAAAGAATTTGAAATGAAAGATCTTGGGAAAACAAAGTTTTGCCTTGGATTACAAATGAAGCACTTAAGGGGTGGAATCTTTGTGCACCAATCCAACTATACAGAAAAAGTCCTAAAAAGATTTCATATGGACAAGCTCATCCGCTGAGCTCTCCAATGATAGTGCGATCATTAAAACCAAAAGATAATCCATTTCGATCTTGTGAAGAAGACGAGGAGATTCTTGACCCTGAAGTGCCATATTTAAGCGCAATTGGAGCTCTGATGTATCTAGCTAATAATACAAGACCTGATATTGCTTTTGCTGTTAATTTATTAGCTAGATATAGTAATTCACCAACAAAGAGACATTGGAGTGGAATAAAACATTTGTTGCGCTACCTTCGAGGAACTAAAGATCTTGGACTATTTTATAGATCAAATCAAGATGCTACTCTTGTTGGATATGCAGATGTTGGATACTTATCAGATCCCCATAAGGCTAAATCACAAATTCAATATGTATTCACATATGGAGGTACCACAATATCTTGGAGATCCACGAAATAGACACTAACAGCTACATCATCAAACCATGCAGAATTGATCGCCCTTTATGAAACAAGTAGAGAATGCGTTTGGTTAAGGTCAGTAATTGGTCACATTCAAGAAGAATGTGGGATAAACTCGATAATAAATTCTCCAACTATAATTTTTGAAGATAATACCGGTTGTATTGAACAAGTTAGTGAAGGCTTCATAAAAGGGGATAGAACCAAACACATAGCACCAAAACTTTTCTTTGCACATGACCTCCAGGAGTACAAAATAGTAAAAGTCAAACAAATTCAATCAAGTGAAAATCTTGCAGATCTATTCACAAAGTCCCTTCCATCAAAGAGATTCGAGCAACTTGTATATAAAATTGGAATGTGTCATCTACGACATATCTGTTGAACTCAGGGGGAGAATCATATTTACTGCACTCTTTTTCACTTCGTTCAGGTTTTATCCCATTGGGTTTTTCCTGATAAGGTTTTTAACGAGGCAGTATTAAATAGAAATATTGTAATAATATTTTACTCTTTTCTTACATAATTAGAATGCATTCAAGGGGGAGTGTTGAAATATAGTGTGAAAGGTAATTAATAAATTTACCCTAATGTGAATGCATTCAATGTAATTGTAGATGAACTTGCCTATAAATATGGAAGTTCACCAATGTAAAAAACACACCAATGAGTAAAAACATCTCCATCTTCTAACTTTTACTCATTCTACTTCCTCCTTATCTCTCTAAGTTTTAACATGAAAGTTGTTGTTTGAAATATTCCAGATCTTGTGTTTCATTATATTATTAATTATATGATAAAAAATAATATAATATAATAGGACATGAAATGATATGATGACAAAGACACTTGCCTCCTTAGTGAAGTTATATAATATAATATATTTCTTGCATTTTTTACAACTTTTAGTAGGCTAATTAATATGTCAATTCAATTTAATTTAACATTTATGTTATTGATTTGAATCCCTAAGTTGGCTTATGAAGGGATCGCAAAAGTTGAGCATGTTGTATTCTAAAAAGGATGTACATTATAACAAAGTGTCCCATTGCTTAATGAATTTATGATTGATTCATTAGAGGTGGGCATATTGGAATTTGGAAGTTGTAATTTTTTCCTAGAGACTTCTTTTCGTGTAACCTTTAGCACATAATATTCTTTGAAACTTGTTCAACCTTAATACTCTTTTAGTTATTAGTCACTCTATTAATACTCTGTTGTTGCACATGTCTAAATCATTTTAAACTTTTTTTTATTGGTGAAGATATGTTTAGTTATCCATCATGATCCTGTCTAAAAATTCAACATTCTAATCATATAGTAGCGCTACTCTAATAGACATTATAAAACTTTCTCTTTGGGGTTACCTCGATCACATAATACCCTGTGACCGCTCTCCATTTCTTTCATCCAACCTTAATCCTATAGGTCGCATCCTTTTAGATATCCTCACTACTATGAAATGTAGACCCAAGATATTTGTGTAACACCCTAGTCCCATTCGTACCGCCGGAGACTATCCATAAAGGTTGTAAACAGGTCCTACAAACCAATACAAGTCTTTTCAGCGCACTTTGGCCTCATCATGTGCATCTGAAAAAACTTCCTTAAATTTTACCCATCTTATGATTGCTCCTCACCATGCACTTAACAACAGAGTTCTTAGCTAATGTGCTCCATTTGAAAAAGGATGCACCTTGTAGTTATGGGTAGTATATTAATCATTTTTAAAGCTTAATCCGGAGTATCACAAACTCGAAGACTATTCATATATGTAGTTTTTTTGGGTCTAATGCAATGAAAAAAGATTTTCAGCTGTTGGCTGTTGCACTTTAGTTTCAGTTTTCAACTAGGTGCGCTGAACATATTATTAGTCACGTTTTTGTGGTATGATAACTATGGAGTTTTTAGTAATTAGGTCCACTTAAAAAAAATGCATCTTTTTAATATAAATAGTTTATAAAACTCTTTTAAAACTCAACCCAAGATATCATTGCGTGAGTTGGCATTTTTATTGATCAATATGTGTTGTTAGTATAAAGTGTATGTTGGTATTTTATCCTTGAAGTTAAGTGTTTTAAGTACATACTTTGACATTTTAATAGAACAATATATGGTTTAATAATCTACAATTTTACACTTCATGTTAAGTAGTGCATCTAATAGACTAAAAGTATCAAGCAGATGTTATATCATCCAAAGTAAGTGTTGTAAGACTATAAATTGACATTTTAAAGCAAATTGCTCCCAAATTGTGACCGACCAAATGCAAGTTACGACCATTTTTATTTTGACCAGCCTTGTTGGTGGAAAATTGGTCGCTACATGCCAAATAGCAACCGATTTATAACCAATTTTTTGGTAGCAAATTATGATTTTTTTTAACTGGATAATAAACTGAGAAAATAAGAAATACCATGTGAATATCGATTTTAAAACTTTTACTAAAAAATAATATTTGCTATCCAACTAAAGCAAAATGCAATTTTCACTTACTCCTTCCGATTTAGAATAATGTCCCATTAGTTTTTTCATGTTTGTCAAGGACCAATTCAATTCATAATATCTCTAATGTAGAATTAGAAACTATAAAAAATTAATATAAATAACCTTCATATTGAGACAAATCAAATAAGATCTGACTTAATTATATTTAAACTTATAAATTAAGTATTAAATACAAATTAAAAATAAAATATGAATAGCGTCTAAAAGCAAATGAGACATTAAGTTTGAATTTGAGTTAGTATTATTTTGCCGACCTCTTAAGAAGGGATGTGCTTCATGATTAATTCTGATCGACTTGGATCTCGGCCTCCTGTTCAAAATTTACACCACTCATGTCTTGCCACACATGTTCAGCACGTGCCACCATATCACAAATTCACAATGGAGTACTCCGTATAGTGTGGCTGTGCTGTTTTTTAACACTTATATACTGCTCCCTATGTCCGTTTTTTTAATTATTAATATAAATTAAAATTAATACTTTTTATTTCCGGTTAGAATTAATTGTTTTAATTAGAGTAAATATTATTATTTTTGGAAGTTATAAATTCAATTTTTACTTTATTTTCAAATCTTTTTCCTCACCCTACCATATAATAAAAAAATTTTAAAAATCTTATATAAAAATATTAGAAACTTGTATATTTTGAATGAGTTCTAAATTTTAATGACAACTATATAGTGGTCATGCGATGCATGACTTTATTAAAGTTTTTGATATATTTGTATAAAATTAAGATAATAAAATTTTACGAAATAAATTTTACAATATAGTTAATTTTATTTCATTCTAAACAGTTGTATACATCATGTACATTGTATCATATTTACATTTGCACGTAGGTGATTATGAAAATTTAGTTTATGACAAATATATTAATTTACAAGAAAAAACAAAAATTGATTATTTGTTCAGTATAATTATATTTAAACTTCTGTATTTTATTTTTAATAATTAAAACAACATACCAACTTTGCTAGTAAAAATAAATATTACATTAATTTATTTAAAGTATTACAACTACTAATAACACACTTTATAATCAAATATAAAAAATATAATAATATATTAATATGTAAAATTATTTTTATAAAAGTTTAAATGAAAAAGATAACTTTTTCACATTGACTTAGATAAAGATAGTCACAATCTAAATTATATTAGAACTAGTGTAGAATCTCCTACAATATATGGTTTTTTTAGCATCGACATACATAAACATATGATGTTATATTCTTTAATTTACTCAATTTAACTATAAATAAATGTTAGTCAAAAATACTTTAATGGTAGAGATATTGGTCAAGATTAAATGTCATATTATTTTTCTTTAGCTTTAAATTCATCTCTTTAAGATTCTTACTTAGGTCTAAAATATATTTTTCAAAACAATTAATCTCTTTTAAGATCCTTATTTAAATGTAAAGAATCAATGTAAAATTATATTTTAAATACTTACTTAATATAACTTTAAATTCATTTAGAAAAATAAATTGTCAAGCATACAATCAATTATACTCCTATTAAATTAAGAAAATAAATTATATGTCATGCACATAATTAATTATAATCGTATTAAATTAATACTGAAATCGTCATGAGTTATTTTCTAGTTCTTTTATTAAATTGTAAGATTGATTGATTCTCCATATCCCAGTGTCCCCATAGATTTCTTTCATCATATGGATTTTTTGGGCCATAAAAGCAGGTATTTGGGGGATTTTACAAAGAAGAAACTTTTATTTTTAATGCTCTTTCGTAAAAAATGTTACGATTTGGGTAAAAATTCATTATGATGTATTCATGTATTTATAATGAATGTTACTCCCTCCGTTCTTTTTTAATCTTCCACATTACTATAACGGGTAGTTTCAAAAGTTCTTCCACTTTAGAATACTTTCTATTTTTAGAAATTTTTTATCCCACTTTTACCTCTTAAAACCCCCCTTTTCTTTTAATGTACCCATTTTCTTTTATTTATAATTATTTTCTCTCTCATACTTTCATTACTTCACACTACTATTTAATTAAAATAATACCCACTACAACCTTATACTTCTAATACAATCATTACTTCACACTACTATTTAATTAAAATAATACCCACTACAACCCAAAGATTCTATCTTCCTTAATATATGTGAAAAACCCAAAGTGGAAGATCAAAAAAGAACGGAGGGAGTAGATTTTAAACGAAACCCTTAATTTCAGTTACTTAATTGAAGGAAGATATGAAAATCTATTTTTTTGTTTGAATATTATATTTAAAAAAAAGGATAATATTATATTAATAATTAGCTAGATAGTAGTAAAGTCACAAATATAAACAGTAGTCATAGTAATAATGACATTTTCATTGAATTTTAAAGGGAAAATTTTTATTGAGGAAAAATTTGAGAGAGTAAAAAATATATATATATGATATTAAAAGAAAGTGGTGAATTTCTATGGATGAGAAAGTCAAAAAATAACTTTCTCATTGAAGGTGTCTATATATTTGCTTTTTGACATTTTAGCGATCAAATGGTGATCAAATGTGTCGTTGCCCTTTTATTATTTATTTGTAGTGACATCTGCTTTTCTCAACACATTTCGTTAAACAAAGAATTCGTTTTTTCCTTTTTTAATTCGATATAAGATATTTCTTAAAAGATAGCGTATAAATCAATGCTAAATTGAGATTGAGATACTCTTGCAAATTATTCTTCCTTTATGAATTCATACTTATTGATCTTAGAAATATAAATAATACAAAATCAGTAAGAAAAAGTTCTAAAGTGCACATTTGATCAGACTTATTCGCATTGATAAATTCAATTAAAATTAAAATAACAAATTATGCTAAATGAGTTAACGAATTGACAAATAATAAGGAAGGAGCGGATAGTTGTTGTACTCCAACATTTGATAGTCGTAGGTGACAAGTAAAATCGAAAGGCGTAGCAATAAAGAAGGGAAGTTAATAGGACTCGTGAATCGTGACTGGTCAGTGGTGATTGTAGAGACATGTCCGGAGGTGGCCAGGTGGGGATCGTGAAAATTATTTCCCTTGGAATTTTTTTTGGATTTAAATATGAGGACGAGAACCAAGAATTGCTTCCCTTGGCATTTAACATTAAATTCAGAGGATAGAATCTCTTGAATACTTAAACTGCACCAATAAATATTATACTAAATAAATATGGTACTACTACGTACTCTCTTCGTTCTCTGATATTCTTTTTATTTGAAATATTCATTTTAAAGAGAGAGAAATTTAATTAATATTTTTGACACATATTTAAAAGATAAAATATATTCATGTGAGATCTCGTTAGATTCGTCCTAATGTATACTTTTTTATTGTGTATTTTTTAATAATTATTTATTATGCGTATTTAAAAATATTAAAATTTAAAATTTATATTGAAAACTGCGTATAAAGTGAAAGAAAAGAAAAAAAAAAAAAGGAGTACTAGCAAGTACTATCTCTCTCCAATTGACAATTCCACGCCATATGTTAACTCCCCAGTACTATTCTTTTACCTCATCACTTTCTTGACCATTTTCTCTTTCTTCTACTTCAAACTTGAAAGCGTGGGGTAGATGGAGCTGAGAATTAAATCAATATTTTACTTGAGAAAAATAGTGTTTATTTCTCATAAGTTTAATAGACGGGGAGAGAGAAGAATACAAAATATAAATCAAATGGTTAAGAGAAATTTATATAGCTAGAATGTACCCTTGAATAATATAAACTTAATGATTTAGGTTTAGCTTGATTCTACACCTACCTTTGCGCATATGCAAATACAAGTGTATGATGATATAACTTGTACTATGGGGATTGTGATGTTGGATCTAATAACTAAAATTGTGTAGGACCATGAAATTTTTTATGAATTGTGATTGTTAATATGTGTTTATTGAGATTGTACTATGTGGAGTTTGAACATAAAAAGTGTTTGGGAAATAATTTTTATGTGATTTTATATAGAAGTTAGAGGTGTTCATTCGGGTAATCGGGTCGATTTCGGATGGGTATCATTCGATTCGCTTATATTTCGGATCGATTATATTTCGGATGCGTGTTGTGACGGGTCATACTCGGGTCGGGTCGCTTAGTCACGGTTTTGTTGAAGATCGGTTATTCGAGCTATTGGGTTAGCTTCAGTTTGGTGTCGGTTGAAGTTCGTGTCGAGTTTCAATCGGTCTTAGGTTGTCATCGGTTAATAATTGGTTCGGTTTTACCGGATGCAGATCGAGTTCGGGTATTTTTCAAGTAGAATTCGGCTACGAATTGCGAATTACTAATTACTATTGATAGGGTCAGTATCAGATTAAATTGTTAGTCATTTTTTAATTGATGATAAGGTTCCTTTACTTAAAGCAAAATAGTGAAAATACAAATCAATTTGTGATCATTATTACATTGCTACTTTTATTTGTTTGAGCGGAAATTAAAGTTATAAAGTTCTATCAATTTTCATATAATTCGATTAAAAGTAGTTAATAAACATTAAACATTGATTATTAACTCCAAATATATGAAACCATGTATTTATAAAATTTATTCTATTAAAATATTTATGACTTTATTAGAATAACTAATAAGATGATTGAATATGAGTCAATCATACTTCTATGTAAAAAATTGGTTCAGGTTTACAACAGTTCGATCTAAACTTTGTTCGGGTTAAGTCGATTTTAGCCGGATCGAGTTCAGTTTTGAGCATGATTCGGGTCGGTCACTATTAAGTTCGGGTAATCTCGGTTAATAGTTACGTGTCGGTTAGAAAAATCGGTTACAGCTTCGGTTTAGTTTTGGGTTGGGTAATATCGGTTCGATAAACCTAAAAAAGGAACATATTTTTGGGTCGGTTTACTTTCGGTTTTGGATTGGATTTTCGGGTCGGGTCACTTTTGAACAGCTCTAATAGAAGTATATATTAAAGATTTAAAGAGATGATTACTAACATATATATTTGATGGGCTACACCTTTTAATATTAATTGGTTTTAAAATTTAATCATGATATCAGACTTGTCTATAATTAATTCTGCTCTTATGCATGTCTTTTAGTGTACAAGCCCAATAACAAAATTATCATGGTATCAGAGCCGACAGTTTCTGATCAATTGCAACAAAAACATCTCAGTCTTCCTTAAAAAACAACGTGCAGGTACGAAAAGAACGACGTTTCTGGTCATAATTGATACATTTAAGGTTAAAATTAAATTTTTTTTATAAGTTATAATCGATCATAATTAATCATTTTAAGGTTTAAATTGATTATTCTTGGATCAAAATTGAAATTTTTTAAAACAAAGAAGTCTTGAACTCTTGGACATTTCTAAGAGCATTCATTGAATCAATCGGCAAATATAATTCGAAATCGAAACTTTTTCCACCTTTACAAGTAAGTAAACATTACACCTATAACTTCATTTCCATGTTCATTATGAATAGAAACTGTTGAGAAAAGAACAATATCTATATTATTGATCGATGATTAAAGAGTACAAGTAGTCTTATGTTTCATAAAAACCATCATGTATGCATTGAATAAGAGTACTTGTATTGTGCAATGTTTTAACACTATTATTGATAGTTTTTATTGAACAATCATTTGTTTTTTGAAATTCATCCATAGAATGATAGAATAATGCTATTTTATTAAACTTCATTATGAAATTGTAATAACAGAACCATATTTAGGTCGAAAATTGATCAGTTTAACTTCAAAATTGATCACTTATAGGTCCAAGTTGAATTTTTTTAATTTAATTGATCTGTTTAAGTTTTATTTTACGTTGAAATTGATACCTTTATAGTCAATATTGATACCTTTAAGGTCGAAGTTGATAAATGCTCAGAAAATGGAAAAAAAGAGAGAAAAAGTGTTATGTTGTCATACGTGCGAATTGGGCTGGCCCAAATTGATGGTCTCATAATGAGACCGTCTCGTCTAAATTTTTGTGAATAATAATTGAATTTAGGATGGAACCTCATCGAACTAGTATGCAATCTGCTCTCCTTTTATGTAGATCTTGTAATGTACAAGCCTAATAACAAACTTATTAAAAATATTAGACTTTTCGAAAGATTGATGATATATCAGATTCTCAAAATCATCCTATGCTTATTATTTGTAACTTTTTTCATCATTATATATAATTATTGTTTTGGAAACTCAAATTGTCATTGGTAATTGAAATTTTAGTTTATTTATACAAATCTTGATTTGATAAATTTTGAATACATCAGAAATACATTCGGGCAACATATATTCTCTCCATTTTCAAATGTTATTCTCATTTAGTTTTTTTTTCATATCCTAATGTAAACTTTAAAATCAAATAATTTTAATTGTGAGTATTTTAAAAATTATGAAAAATCAATATTTAGAAAATATATTTTGAGATGAATCTAATAAGATCCCACATGAATATGTTTTTTCTTATAAATCGATGAGAAATCGTAGTCAAAGTTTGACACTAAAATACGTAAATTCTATTTAAGAAGAACATATGAAAACGCGGGGGAGTACATGGTTTACTGAAAAATTTATTTCTAAGTGTATTTTTCACTCTTTCGCACATATTATCTTATCCCTATAATGAAAATCCGCTACAACGTTAAATCGTAATCATCATACAATATGCTAATTCATAAGCATTTTGTGTCACATGTCTCTATTACAATACATTTTACAAATTATGCCAAGTATCACACTTACAATGCAATTTTAATGAAATGCAAATTTTCAATGAAGAGTTTTATTTGATGTGTTTGTAATTGTAAATAACAATTGGTGATGACATAAACTATACAAATTCATACTAATATTGTTATAGAATATTAATCTAACCCACAAATTCATGTAAGACTAATTAATGTAAGATAATTATTTTTTAACCCCTTCATATTACCAAATGCAATGTACTATAAAGTGAGAGATTACTAGAGAAGGTGACAAGTGAGAAACGAAGTTAATAGTAATACATTAGGAGTAATTTATGCAATGTTATCTTATCTTATCTTATATATTATAAATTCTCAAAAAAATATACATCAAAGATACCTGTAGTATGTAATATACAAACAAAACACACATGTAACAACATTATATGGTACGATTGAAGATTTTTCAATTACTACTACTTTTAATTGTTATCAAGAACATACGAGTTCACCAATTTCAGTATACTACCATCATTATCATCATCATACACTGTGTATCCCGCTTATAGGAACTATGATTAGGGTATGCGGAGGGAATGAAGACAACAACTCATACCCATAAAGGAGAGTGCTTCCAAAGAGCCCCTCGGCAATTTCAAGATACCTTTCGAAGATATAATTCTAGCATCCAATTTAAGAGGGAATATATAATTATAATATCTTTTCATGTGTATCACTATGATAACATCATAAGCCCTTTATGTATTATGATTACATTTAGTATAAAATTGTTAATGCTTAAGCCTTAATTAATAATTATTATGCATATCCAAGAAGTGGTAAAATGTTCTAAATGAGGACTTTGCTAAATTTTATCAAATGTCCTACATGTTACGAACCCAAACAATCAATAAAAAATAAAAGTGAACCTCAACTGTGCATAACACGAGTATAATCCTAGTTATATTGAAGTCCAATGAACATTTAAAATATACACACTAAATACCATTAATTCCTTTCATATTATAATAATAGCATTACAATATGTGAATAAATATTATGATAGGAGTTTTGATCCAAAAAAATATGTTGTTATACCTCGGCTATTCAAAATCAGATATTGGATCAATCCGAAAAAATTGAATATCTGAAATTCGAATCGAATACCAAATATCCTGTCACTAGTGGAAAAAAATGTATTTGCTGCTCATCATTTGCTGTGGTTTTTGTGTATTAGCAGCAAAAAATAGGAAAATGGATCAGAAAAAAAAAATATTCTAATTGCTGCGGTTTTCCAGTTGAATGCAACTAATAACCTTTCACACTGCATTCATTGCTCCGGTTTTTCCACAACCGCAGCAAATAACTCTTCATGAAAATGCTAATTGCTCCGGTTTTGATTAACCGCATCAAATAACTCTTCATGAAAATGCTAATTGCTCCGGTTTTACTTGAACCGCAGCAAATAACCCTTCACAAAATTTCTAATTGCTCCGGTTTTGTTTTGAACCGCAGCAAATGACCGTTGGACAAAATTTTTTTAAAACCCGCCAGTTTCTTTTTTTTTCACATATCCCTTCTCAAATACGTTTATACAGTAATTTGCTTTGTTCCTCATTGAAAAAACGCTTCATCTTCATCTTTATTTGCTTCGTTCCTCTTCTTCATCTTCACAAACGTATAAGATTAAGCATCAAGATTTTTGTTCGTTTCTTGTGTTCATCTTCATTTTCACAAACGGTCATTTGCTGCTGTTCATAATTCTTGTTGCTGTTCATCTTCACAAACGGTCATTTACCGTTGTTCATCATTCTTAGCTTGTTGCCGTTCATCTTCACAAACGGTTTCTGAAGGTAAATCCTTGCTGCTGTTCTTGTTCATCATCAAACTTCGAATTTTCATAAACCCCTACTATTCTTCTACTGTGTTCTTGTTCATCATCATCATCATCATCATTCTTCAATCATACTTAATGTGAATGGGATGTACGGGGCATAATGATAATAATAACATACATGACGCCTTAAAAATCGCCTCTTTGTTCTAGTTTTTTTACCGTCATTAACCCATAAAAACCAATTAATATCACAAAAATAAAAGACAAAAATTCATCTTCAAAACTCACGAATTTAGTAATTTAGTTAAAGTTGTGGTTTGTTAATTAATTATTTGCATATTTAGTAATTATTTGTGAATGTGGTTTGTGTGTGGTTTGTAAATTAGGTTTAAATTTGCCATACTTTATGAATGTGTATGTTGTTGTTGTTTTTAAGTTTTAAATTTATCATATATATCATATTTTGTTATATTTTTAAGTAATTTCTTCATTTTATTTATGAATGTGTGTGGTTTTTATGTTTTAAATTTATCGTAATTTTTTTTCTAGTTTGTAAATTAGGTTTAATTAGGGTTGTGTATGGTTAAATGAATGAGTTGTTGATATGAATGTTAATTAGTTGTCCAAGTTTATGAATGTGATTTTATTTTTATTGTTTTTATATGAATATTAATTATGGTTACTACAATAAACATCATTTAGACAGTTTAAAAAACATTGTGTTATTATTTGGGTTAATTAGTGTTAAATGAATGATTATTACTTAATTTTGTGGTTAGTTAGAGTTTGTTAAGTATATATGTTTAAAAGTTGTGTATTAATTTTGTTTTGAATCAATTAATCACACTAATTAAGATGACAAACGATCGTTCTTGGATGTATGGAGGCATTGAATCGTCGGAATTTATTGATGGCGTATTAGAATTTTGTAGTATTGCGGTTGAACATCAAGTTAGGACGGGGGGAGATGGTTTTTATTGCCCATGTGTCAGTTGTGGCAATGTATCAAAGGTAGATAGTGTTGATATCCTTAGGGAGCACATACTTCGACGTGGGTTTAGGCCTCAATATCATGTTTGGGTTTGGCATGGTGAGGTGGGAGTTTACAAAGAGAAAAGTGTTGTTGAGGACGTCAATAATGTGGCCGATGTCAATGAGGATGTAGTAGATCATGTTGATGGGTATGAGACAGATGAAGAGAATGTCGATGAGGATGTGGATCGTGTTGATGAGATGATGGAGGGAGTCGAGGATGAGTTAGGAAAACTTCCTCGTGTTTTTGACTTGTTGACAGAGGCTTCTCAAAAGCCTTTGTACCCTGGATGTACAAAGTTCACCAAACTAACAGCAATGTTCACAATTTTCAACATTAAGTTAAAGTTCAATTGGAGTGACACTAGTTTCACAATGTTATTAGAAGCGTTAGGTGAGATGCTTCCTGAGGGAAATGAACTTTCAAAGTCAACATATTATGCCAAAAAGCTTATGTGTCCTTTCGGCTTAAAGTACCAGAAGATTCATGCGTGTCCGAATGATTGTGTGTTGTATCGGAATGAAAACGAGAACTTAGAAGAGTTCCTAGGTATGGGTTATCGCGCTACAAGCGTAAAGGGGTTCGGGATGCTAAAGGGCCCCCGGCTAAGGTATTATGGTATATCTTCTAATAATACCTAGATTCAAGCGCTTGTTTTCTATAAAGAAAGATGCGTTAAATTTGAGGTGGCATGCAGATAGGGTGAAGAAAGGTCACTTGCTCACACATCCATCTGATTCTCCGGAGTGGAAGAGTATTGATAGGTTGCATAAGACTTTTGGGGATGAGGTTCGTAATTTAAGGCTCGAACTGTGTACGGATGGAATGAACCCATTCGGCAATCTTAGTTCTCAACATAGTACTTGGCCGGTACTTTTAGTGATCTATAATTTGCCACCTTGGTTGAGTAGGAAGCGTAAGTACATAATGCTTTCGCTTCTTATCTCGGGTCCTAAACAACCTGGCAATGACATAGATGTGTATCTTGCACCTCTCGTTGAGGATATGAGAAAGATGTGGGATGAAGGCGTTTCAGTGTAAAATGAGGAGTTCACCTTGCGTGCAATGCTTTTATGCACCGTTAATGATTTTCCGACATATGGCAACTTATCGGGGTATAAGAACAAAGGGAAGAAAGCATGCCCAATATGTATCGATGACATGGAATCCACGTGGATTCCTAAGTGCAAACGCGTATTCATGCACCATCGAAAGTTACTCCCACGAGACCACCAATATCGTAAGAAGAAGAAGTTGTTCAACGGGGAGGTTGAGGACCGTGTAGCTCGTCGACCGTTGACCGGTTATGAGTTTTATGAACAGGTTAAGGGAGTTGAGACTGTATTTGGTAAAACGGGGCAAGTGCAAAGGGGTGAAGACCGATTATGGAAAAAAGAATCAATCTTTTGGAAGCTTCCATATTGGACAGATCTACAGGTTAGGCATTGTCTTGACGTTATGCATATAGAGAAAAATGTATGCGATGCCATACTCGGGACTCTCATGAACATTCCGGGTAAGACAAAAGATGTTAGGGCCGTGCGAGATTGGTTTGAATGTAAGGGTCTTCGTCCGGAGTTGTGGGCACATGTTAAGGTGAGTAAGAAAAGAAATAGAGCTGATAAAGTTGGTGGCAGTAAGAAGAAGATGAGTAATGACAAAGTTTACTTGCCTCCAGCTTGCTACACATTGTCCAAAGCAGAGAAGCGGACATTTTGTGAGTATTTGTATGGCATTAAGGTTCCGTCTGGGTACTCATCCGACATGAAGAGATTTGTGAGCCTAAAGGGTGAGCTGAAGTTGGGAAGCATGAAATCTCACGATTTCCATGTAATGATGGAAGTGTTCATACCAATTGCAATCCGTGGAATACTGCCAAAACATGTGAGATATGCTATTACCGAGCTATGTTCGTTCTTCAACACAATTTGTAGTAAATTTCTTGATCCCTTTAAACTTGATGCACTTCAACTCGACGTAATTGTAACTTTATGCAAGTTTGAGATGTATTTTCCACCTTCTTTCTTTGACATAATGGTTCATCTTATTGTCCATCTCGTTCGTGAGATCAAGCTTTTGGGTCTAGTTTTTTTAAGGTGGTGTTATCCTTTTGAAAGACACATGGGTGTTTTACAAAACAAGGTGAGGAATCAAGCACAACCCGAGGGGAGTATGATTCAAGGCACTGTGAGCGATGAGATTAGTAACTTTATAGTCGAGTATTTGGCCATGGCAAAGCCTATTGGACTTCCCACCTCTAGACATGAAGGAAGGCTTGAGGGAAAAGGAACAATTGGGTCCAAATCGGTCACACCTCCTCGAGAAAGCCTTCTACAAGCACACTTGTATGTGTTGCATCATATTCCGGAAGTTCATCCTTTTTTGAGTGAGCATTTTGATATATTGCGCACAAAACATACTTCTAAAGGGGATAGGGCATTAATGCAGTTGCATAATAAGATATTTATAAATTGGTTTCATAATCGAGTAATATGCGAAGAACTCAAGGGTGTATCCGAAATTGTTAAGTGGTTAGCTTTTGGTCCTCGTGATGATGTCAACAAATATGAGGGTTACGATGTCAATGGCTTCACATTTTGGACTGAGGGTTAAGACAAGAAGTCATCGTATCTACATAATGGTGGGGTTTCTATTTTGGCGTCATCTACATTTTACGCGAGTGCGAAGGATCAAGCGCCGGTTGATGCTAAATTGGTATACTACGGGCGGGTACATAAAATATAGGAGCTTGACTACTCTACTTTCAATATTGGTCTTTTCAAATGTAAAGTGGGTAGATAATAATCGACGATGCATAAAAAATGACGATCCTTGTGGATTCACTCTTGTAGACTTAGCTCGTTTGCGTGATAGTGAGGAGCCATTCATACGAGCCACACAAGCCAAACAAGTATTCTACATGGTAGACCCATCTGATAAAAATGGTCTATTGTTGTACCGGGAAAAAGAAGCATCCTTGGTATAGGTGATGTTGAGGATGAGGAAGAATATGAAGCTTTTGAAGATTCCCCTCCCTTTATCAATCCAAAATCAGTGGATCAAGATGATGTAGATGTTGGTTATATGCGTGTAGATCACACGGAAGGAATACATTTGAATTAAGTGATTCACAAGGTATGAATTTAAAGCTTTTTAAAGTTTTTTTGGCACTTGGTTTATTTTGCATGAAACTTTGCACATAACACTATTTATTATATATTATTGTGTTGAACGTATTAGAATTGTAAATCATAGTCATATTCTTAATATTACTTGGCTTATGTTCTAATATATTTCTATTTATACTCTTTCAGATACTGATATACAATGCATCTATTCAGAGACGAAATTGAAGAGGACCAAATTGTGAGATACGAGCGTATGGCTGAAGACGCTCCACTGATTGAAAATGATTTTGAGGCTGAAGACACCCTACCAATGGATGCTCCCACTACCAGTAAGAAAAGAAAAGGGCGAGGTCCTACGAAAAACCTCAAAGTCACAGAACCCATGCATTTGGAATACAATGCATTGGGTCAACCCTGCGGAAAATGGCGTAGGCAATATGGAAAATAAGTGGGTCTATGTATCCGCAAGCTTTCCATATTGCACGTATGGAACGAGGTTCCAGAGGGTTTGAAGAACTCTCAATGGAATGATACTGTGGTAAGCAACTTTACTATTTTTACTCATTTAGTTTCACTTTAAAATTAATTTGATTGACAGTAATAAATATAAATTTTTTTTGTAGAATCTTTTCCACATCGAGAGCGATGAGGAGAAGAAGAATGTGTTTCTTTCAGCTGTTGCTGAAAGATTCAGAGAATTCAAATCCAAGCTAGTAACTGGCTTGATTACGAAGAGGCGTGCCCGTACGACCAAAAAGGTCAAAACGGGAAACGAAGGTGGAGAGCAATCACCTTCGAAGATGCCCTACGAAATATGGGGTCACATATCGAAGAGGGATTGGGAGGCCTTTGTTGACAAAAGAACAACTCCCATAGAAGTTGTAAGTATTTCATATTATATTATAGTTTACCAATTTGAATTTACTTCTTTTGATTCAGTCATTAAACTAATACATGACATTCGATTTCTATTGATTAATTAGGAAAAGCGTGGTAAAGCTTCTGATTCTACAAGCAAAAGGAAGTTTTACCATCGCTTGGGCCAGAAAACGTACGATGAGGTCCGAAAAGAGTGGGTACGCCCTCATCTACGACTACCTCCACATCCGTGAATACTCCTGCTGGAGATCGGGTGCGTGATTGGTATTGCGGGCTTTATTCCCGAGATGCAAGTGGTAAATTTACCATTAATGATCCGGGAACAAAGAAGGTTGCTGATGATGTGGTGAGTTTTGAAATTATTAAGTATATTCTTGATTTGGTTTGTATTCTTTGGCTTTGATGTACTTATACTAATTGCTATATATTTCACTTTTTATTTGAACAGATGGGCTGGAAGGAAAAAGAAGCTACGGGGGAGTTCACCTCAAGAGGCAATGTTGACGCATTGCATATGGTCTTAGGGAAAGACCACAGTGGGCGGGTAGTCGGAAAAGGAGGCGTTCGTGTGGGGTTACAGAAGGCATTCGGCAAAGAGTGTGTTGCTACTCAATCCCGAACGGCGGCTGCGGGATGAAGTAGCAACCCTCCGAGCGGAGATTACGAAGGACGTTCTCGCCAAGCTGGCCGCCGTGTTGCAGAAGATGGGAGCACCCATTGTTGACTTGGCAAACCTGATTGTCGAGGATCAGGAAAGTCAACATGGGGATCCTAACGCTTCGGTCGAGCCAACACCCGAGCCCATTACCCCCGTAGCACCCCAGCTCATTACTAATACCCCTGAAGGGGAAAACCCCACACCGGAGAACATAAACTCCGTTGCTCAAAATCCGAAGCCAACTCCAGAGCCAGTGCTACAGGTACATAGTTTTTAAATATATATGCACTTATTAATTTAAACTTCAACTCATTTTAATATTTTATTATGATGCTTATTATACTAAACGACACAATTTTCAGGAGGCGACTCCTTGTTCTCTTTTGCTGCCTCAGTTAGGTGTTGCTAGTGATGGCGACTTAACTGTGGTTGCATATGGTGTGGCCCAGCCAAACAAAGGGGGCCAAATAGTGCATTCAATGCCTGTTATAAGTGGCCACATCAGTGTGGCCGTGGAAACTATTGTAAAGGGGTTTGAAGATTTCTCACTCCCGATTCCAATGCCAGCATGAAGCCTTGAGAAACTCTCACACGCTATAGGTAGTTTCATCACATGGCCATATGCTTGGGTCTGATTCACTAACATGGTAAGAATCATTTGTACCTTATTTTTTTTTATTTTTTTAAATGCATGCTCACACTAATTTAATTGTATAAATTGAAATAGCAAAAGTGTCCAAAGGGATCTTGGAGAGAGGTCGGTTCCTCAGCAAAGGTGTCGACTGGGTCAAAGTTGATGCCAAGCACTCCAATTTTGACTGATGAGGAGCTAAAAGATCTCTCACAAGATTGCAAATGGCTGCATTATTGTGCATCTCGCATAAGTGAGGAGGACCCACTCATTCTGAACCTGCTGAAGGAGCAATACTGCTTTTTAGAGAGCCCGTTTGTAATTATTGGTCCTAATGACATCGGGCAATTTTTGAGAGGAGAGATGTTGAACGTAGCTCTTTTCCATGTCTACATGAGGTGATGTTCATTATCTTACAAGTTAGGCATTGTTGTTTAATTGTTTTAATAACCGAATTACTAACAAAATTTTCTTATTTGTGAGTTTAGTGCGGCTTATGAGGAGCTAAATTCTTGCGAACCTCCAATAATAATTGGATGGTTTTATCCTGAGTCGATTTCGGGTAGTAAATGTGTAAATGATCCAGATGACGTCAGAGCATACATTCAGACTGCTTTGACTAATTCCATTGCATCTAAACACACGTTCATTCTGGCTCCATATATGGAAGAGTAAGTTTTATTTTTGAAATTGAACTTATCTTTTGATTTTTAAAGCCACCTAATCTCTAATTTGTTGATTTTAAATTTGCGTTTGTAGTTTGCATTGGATACTTTTGGTCATATTTCCTTTGACGAACACTGTGCACGTCTTCGACTCATTACAAAACCTCAAAGCCTGCCTCGCAACACAAAATTCAAAGCGTTGTTGAATGCGTACGTAATATTAATTATTTTACCAATTTGATTTAATTAAGTGTTATATAGATATATAAATAGTACTACTTTTCCCATGCGTTTCAGCACAATGAAAAAAATGCGTGGACAAATGGGATCTACATCCAGAGCCACATTTCCAAAATGGACAGCAATAAAGGTACACAAATTCAATTTTATGCGTTTTTAACCGTTTTTGGCACTTTCGCGCGTAAAGTAGCTCAAACTTGGTTTGTTTTGCACGAAACTTGGCACACAACACTATTTGGTATATATTATTGTGTTGAAGTTGTTAGAATTTAAAACCGTAGGCATATGCTAGAAATTACGTGTTAAGTTGCGATTTTATGCGTTTTTAACCGTTTTTAACACTTTTGCGCATAAAGTAGCTCAAACTTAGTTTTGATGCGAAACCGGGGCTGATTAAGGCCTTGGTTATGCAAGGATTAATGTTGTGCGGAAGCTTTGATTAATGACACAGACAAAAACTACAAATGATCATGAAAAGAACACGAAACAACCACAAACACTTAGACAATTCTGATTTAGCAAACTGTCGAGCAGCCCTCCTTCAGCTCAGCTTCTAGGAGTCCACGGGGATTGTTAGAATGGTTTAAGGACCTTGATAGCTAGATCCAAGTACCGAGATTCCATTTCCACTTTAGCCTAGGTCCTGAATGCATAGGTTTAGTCTCCACGTGTCGTGCAAGGTGGTCTGGTCACTAGTTTGCTGCTGTGTCGTGAGGTCTGTATGCAGCCTTGTATGCAGCCCTCCTTCAACTCAGGTTCCAGGAGTCCACGGGTATTGTTAGAATGGTTTAAGGACCTTGATAGCTAGATCCAAGTACCGAGATATCATTTCCACTTTAGCCTAGGTCCTGGATGCATAGGTTTAGTCTCCACATGTCGTGCAAGGTGGTCTGGTCACTAGTTTGCTGCTGTGTCGTGAGGTCTGTATGCAGCCTTGTGTGTCTCATTTGGTATCTTCATTTCATACAACCACATTTGTATCAGATTTGCACGAAACTTGGCACACAACACTCTTTGGTAGATATTATTGTGTTGAAGTGGATAGAATTGAAAATCATAGTCATATGCTAGAAATTACGTGTTAAGTTACGATTTTATGCGTTTTTGTCAATTTCGCGCGTAAAGTAGCTCAAACTTGGTTTGTTCACGAAACTTGGCACACAACACTATTTGGTATATATTATTGTGTTGAAGTGGTTAGAATTGAAAATCATAGTCATATGCTAGAAATTATGTGTTAAGTTGCGATTTTATGCGTTTTTAACCGTTTTTGGCACTTTCGCGCGTAAAGTAGCTCAAAGTTGGTTTGTTTTGCATGAAACTTGGAACACAACACTATTTGGTATATATTATTGTGTTGAAGTGGTTAGAATTGAAAATCATAGTCATATGCTAGAAATTACGTGTTAAGTTGCGATTTTATGCGTTTTTAACCGTTTTTGACACTAAAATCTATTTCTCTTAGTGCTTTCAAGAACCTTCTTCTTCCGTTGAATGCGGCTACTACGCGCTGAAGTACATGGACGATATTATAAAATTCGTGAAGGACTTTGGAGTCGAAAATATAGATGCTGTAAGTATTTGTTACGTTCTTAAATAATTATTAGTAAAATCTAATGTTTATATATTAATCTTTTATTTTTATATTATATTATAGGTTTTAAACGACATTCCGAGGGAAACACGCCCTTTGAGAAGTGGAGAGATGCGCGAATTAAAAGACAAGATTGCCGCGTATCTTGCTAATATTTGTCCTTGATAAATTGTAATTAGTATAGATTATTTTTTATACTTTAATGTATATTTTATATATATATATATATATATATATATATATATATATATATATATATATATATATATATGTACGTACATAATATTATATTATATATACGAGCGAGAGTTTATTATTACAAAGAGATTATTGTTGATTATCTGTGATTATCATTGGATTAATCACTGTTATTACATTGTATTATTATTGGATTATTATAAGGATAAAACGAAAAAAGAAAAAAAAATAGAAGTATTTGCTGCAGTCAGAAGCAAAACCGCAGAAAATAATGCCCTACTTATTTGCTGCGGTTTTGCCTCTGACCGCAGCAAATAATTCCCTTTTTTGTTTGCTGCGGTTTTTAACCGCATCATTTAAAGTAGGACATTTGCTGCTATCACTATTACTGGGCCCAAAATCGCAGCAAAAAATGGCCAAAAAACCACAGCAAACGAGGTTTTTTCGACTAGTGTGTTTTCAATTTCTTTTGTCTTTTTTAAACAAATTTTTGTTTTTCCACACTCATTTTGTTTTCTTTCTTTAATCAAGCTTATTTTTTAAACTTTGAACGAAAATCATTTTGGAAATATGGTTGGATTTTTAAAAGTCTAGATTATTTAACAATAAATTAGTTATACAACTTAGTTATAATTGAGAATTGTACATATTAGTAAATTTTTAAAAAATAGAAAACATATATCCGATTTTGCCAATATTCTAATTCGGATTCGGTTCAAAATTGGATACCCGGTCTGAATTATCAGGTTTTCAAAAACCGAATGATATATCTAGTTTTTAAAACCGAATCTGCTGGATATTCTAGATTGAATATTTTTTAACAACCTACCCCTAGTTATACCCATAGGAGTTTTGAACAATAAAAGTATTTCAAAGTGAATATTTTATTTTTATAAAAGATGTTATTGTTGTAGGAGTTTTGATCCATTGATATGTTATTAGATTATTTTAATATCTATTTTTTATATTTTTTTTATAAAATGTATAGAAATATAGTAATATATTCTATGTTTTACGATATTAGTTACATGTAACTATTTTTTACACATTTTTTTGAGTATAATTAAAGCTTTAATAAACTTTTTATTGATTTCCTTATTACAATAATCACAACTTTTGATTAAATATGAATAATTCTAATTATAAGGAGTACTTATAAGAATGCACAAGGGTAACCTCTTACCTATACAACAAATTATTTTCATTAAAAAATATAAAATAAATACAAAATTAAATAATTAAAAAATTGAAAAAAAAGATCAAAAGGTAAATCATATAAGTTTTTTTTTTCATTTTAACCTTTAATTTTTAATATTTATGATTTTAGATTTATTTTTCTTTTTTTTTTTCAAAAAAAGAGTCATCATTTAATTTGAATAATAATGTTCTTAGCTAAGTAACCCTACTATTAGGATTCATGGTTAATGAAAATAAAATTAAGATTATTATGAAAAAATCAATAAATATTGAATTATTTTAGGTAATTTTTTCTTATATAAAGTCATAAATATATTTTAACTTTTTTATCATCATCATCATCAATATACCTAATGTATCCCGCTAATAAAACTATAATCAATATCAATATCTATGAATAAAAGAAAAATGATAAACGATATCTATAAAGAAATACAAAATAAACGAGATAAAATTTATTAAGATTGACCAACAATATGAAACGAAAGGGAATATCTTTCATCATTAATGAATTGAATTGAATTGAATAGTTAGTAAATGCAAAAATAATTGGAGAAGGTGGTGAGTCATGTGAGCCCCTTATAAAACGGCCATAAACCCAACACATATTGTTACTTCTCACACTACTTTGTAGTTTTGTACACACATCTAATCTTGTGCTAATAAACCCATCAGTATGACAGTGTCGGTGTCTACTAATCTCAAAACACTCTTCTTCTTCTTCATTACATTTCTCTTACTACTAACACTTATTTCATGCCAACCAACACTAAGAAAATCAATGGAAGATAATTCATCATCTTCATTATTGTTATGTGAAGAAGATAATGATATTAATGCCTGCCAATCCAAATGTGAATCATCTGGCTGTATGTTTACTTGTATTGACGACGTTGGGTTTTACTGTGCGTGCCATTGTGACTATTCCGGTTCCGACCCACGGATCCGTAGCTATTCTTCCTCGTTTTCGGGAGTAATAAGCCAATGAGGAAAGGGTAAGAAATACAATCAGCTTTTATATAGGGATTAATTTTGACAATAATTTATTAATTATTTGTCATAGGATATTTAGGAAGTAATATATACTCTTAGATATATTTATTGTATATTGTAATTCTATCAAGGGTAATTATTTTCCTAATTTTCTGATATTTCTATACGATTTGGTTGATGTATTATTACCTTAATTACTTGGTTTGTTACGATTTGGCTGATATTTCTATACGTTTTTTGTAATGTGATCTTAATTAAAGATTATGCTAACCAAAGTCCCCAACCTTTTGTTGTTATGTTTTAAAATATTTTAAAAAAATCTCATACTTTTTACTAAATAACAGTAACTGTTAGAAAAAAAAATAAATCTAAAGTAACATGTTTTTTTTAAAAAGTAACACCTTTTTATATAAAAAATAACATCTTTTTATGGTTCTCATGGTTTTCATATAAGGATGGTTTTCACTTGAACTTCTTTCTATATATATATATATATATATATATATATATATATATATATATATTATATTTGTTGTTGTTCTTGTTCTTATTAACAGATACTTTTGAGGTGTTTGTTAACTTATGCTTATAATCTATGAGTTAAAATTTTGAAATTTTGAGTTAAAAGCTAACTTAGAGATATATATTACACATTAATTAAATAGTATGGAGAACCCTTTGTAATATTCATAGTAGTGAAGGGAATATGTATAAACATAATGATATTAAGTTGAAATTTCATATTTGTTTCAATTAATTATGATGCATATAATAAGGATAATAAATTAACTATTTTGATATTAATTTAGTCTTAGTTATATATTTATTATGGCCGTAGAATAGAAAAGTGTTACACATTAAAAGGAATTAATCAATTATATATATGGTGAAAATTAAACTCTTATTATAAAGGTAAAATGAAAATAATAAATCAATAAATTATTCTGTAATTTTATATGATTACTTTTAATGGGTTTTTGTGAGTATGGAAGTATTATTAGTAATAAATAGTAAATACTAACCTGGCCCTCCAATTACTAGTCTTGACTCTTGTGCATTATTAAAGGCACTAACTATTAAGGATATTTTTTTAATTGGGTTCTAAGGAATCTTTGACAGCATTTAATTAGTACTCTTTCTCTTATATATGTAGCATTTACTTAAAAAATAGAGTAATATTTAATTAATAAAAATTGCTTGTCTAATTGGGAGTATTAATCCCCTTTATCTACTAATTTTATTTAAGGATTTTCTTATTGATTATTTTTTTATTTTTACTTATTTTAATTAATGTAAATATGAAATTATTATTTCCAAAAGCATATTTAAGAGAATAAAGTAAATTTATAAAAAATTAATGTAAATATGTAAATGAAATTTAAAAACAACTTTAATACGTATGTTAAAATAAACAAATAAGAATATTGATAAAAAATAATTTTATAACAAATCTCATAAAAAAATTAAAAAATATAAAATGTAAAATCTTGGGGATAGTATGTATCACAATACTAAGAGATAGGGTTGTAAGATAGAAGGGGGAGAAATGAATTTGGAAGAACGTAAACGGTAGGGTGTCGAGTGGAGACCCATCAATTTATTGTCCATCATTTTCGATCCCTCCAAATATTTTTACTCTTTTTCCTTTTTAATGAAACAATTCCATTACCTTGGTCAATAGTAAAAGTTCTTTTATAAATCACTTATTTTTTACAAGTTAAATGAAGTATATATTTTTGTACTTCATTCCTTTAAATTACTTATAACATTGAAAATATTATATTATTTATTTATTTTTTAATTTATGGTTAATTTTTAATCTGTAAGTTAAAACATAGTCAATTTTGATCTTATTTGATACGTTTTAATGCAAAGATTATTATATTAAATTTTTATAATTTTTATATTATTTTTAATAATTAGAAATATTAAGAATTGAATTAGTGTATTAAATTGCATGAAAAAAAGCAAATATTGCAAGTATTTTAAAACGGAGAAATTATCAATTAGAGCAATAACTATAATTTAGATAAGATTTTGAGTTTAACTCTCACCGAGTGATGGATATAATATTGTAATAATAAATAATAGTATAGAAAAAAACATTAAAAACATAGTTATAAAAAATAATAATGACATCATCAAATAATTTTAAAGGAAAAATTGTTGTTTACAAATGATGTATATGCAAAATAAAAAGTAATGATGACATCAATCTTTTGTTTAGTTTTCGTTTTGGAAAAGTTTTAAAATTTATGCTAATAAAATACTCTATACAATTATTATTACTATACACCTTTTAAAGATATTAATATTCTCACAACCTTTAAAAATTCTAATTTTCTAACCTTCAAAAATTCTTTTTTCTCAATATTTGTAAGAATCAAATAGTGGCAAAGGGGAATGCATCCTTAATCAATATTGTCAATTGAAAATATTTAACAAATTATACATCCAAATATGCTAATAACAATAAATTGTACAAGTTAAATTGGTTAAAATATGCTGTGTGTGTGATAACATTGTTGTAGGTTCGCCTAACTATCAATAGTTTTAAATATATATATTAACATTATTTAATTTTATTTTGGATCTGCACAAAATAATAAATAAAAATAATTAATGACAGAAAGAGTATTAAAAAAATAATTATACAGTCGGAATGTGATTTGCAACACAAGGGTCTCCACGTTTATTGTCCACCCTCAACACATTCAATCAATGTGAAGAAAATAATCCTTGGACAAATTGTATACAGCATCAAGCGCTTTCTGAGCTCGTAGTTCCATTGGAATTTTAGGTGTTTCCGCCCTCAGTTTAGCGATCTTCTCTTCAGTTTCACGCATCGCCATTAGCAAAAGACATGATGTACAAACAAAATGGAACTCAGATCTGTCTGAGGGTATAGTGCTCAACTCATAAGCTTACATCAGCGGCAGATCTAAAACAAAATCAAATAATGTCGATAATATTTTTAAAAAATTATGGCCAATAAAGTTTGAATGTTGTCACATGACAACTTAACCAGCGCATATATTAATATTTATAGGTTTATGGTTTTATACATAACTTGAGTGCTGTTAGTTGGCAACGTTGAATTTTCCTTATCATTAAGAGTGTGTGGGAGATACTAAGCTGGTATGGTCAATATGCACAACCATCAATGATTTCAGCCACTCCAGCCATCATACAAATTCTGCTGTTCTGGCTTCCTTAATCACAAAACCCAAATATTAACAAGTGTTTAGAGTAAAAATGAAATAGGAATGTTTTTCTTCAGATATTTAATATTTACATTTGATTCAATTCCAGCCTATTACGTTATTCTCATTTCCAATATTAACAAGTTAAAGTTCAATACCAAAAGGTTTTTATTGTCTTGTATTTTCAATTTATTTCACATTTCTGAGTTCTGATTCACTTGGTGCCTCCCGATTTCAAGGTCATGGTTAAACTTGTGCAATGGGCTGGGGCGCGTTCTCACCCTATATTATGTGGGCTTTAAACAGGCCCTATACTAATATAAATGGAGCAGGCTATAAATTTTGAGTAATGTGGCTAACGTGGTAGCAACATGACCTTGCCTTCTTAATAGACTCGGTTTCATGGGATGTGGGTTTTGCCTAGGCCCATTTTGAGCCCCTTCTAGGTAGCCAACCGCCTACGTCCTCCAGAAATAAAGGACGTCAAATATTAAATGGTGCTATTAATAAAAAGAGCAATTGCTAAAAATTCCATACATTGAGAGCCAAGACCAAGATTCAAATCTTACCAAAGATAAATTTTTGATTTTTGAAAAATTATTTAAGAGGGGCCCACGCCATTCATCACACCTCTTTCATTTTATTTTTGGTAAAACTACTACTCAACAATTGATTGTCTTCTATTTTCATACCATTCACGAAGCCTCTTTTTCTTCATTTCAACTTTTCCTCTTCTCCATTAAATTTTCAACTAAACAAAGTAATTTTTTTGGTAAATCAATCTTCATTTAAATGATGGTAGAAAATGTTATTTATGTCTTCAACTTGATAATTGATTACTTCGTGAAATCAATTTTTAAACCGTTTGAATAATATTTAGGATCTACAATTTTTAGTAGCTAAAATTGAATTATTTTGTCTTGAATTATTTTTTATTGAAGTGGAATCTTTTTTAAATTTTTTGATACAATGAAGGGCCCATTTAAAAAGTCATTAAAATTTGCTTTGACCCTGGTTTTTCCTAGATAACTAGCAAGATTAAAGTTCACAAAAATTTCTTGAATGTAAACTAAATATAGCCTGTTTGGCTATTGGCTATTGGCTATTGCTATTGAATGGTGAGAATCATACGAAAAATTTATGCTAATATAGCTAGAAAAAACTACCTAAAAAGTTATAGTTATACTTGTTCTACTTTAATTATATCTTTTCACAAAATTCTAGTTATCAATTATCACTTAAAAAAGGAGGTATTAGAAATAATGAAAAATAATAACTAAAAAACACATATATTTGATATTTAAGAGCTTCACTACAAGAGAATGATACATCATATTTATGAAAATTTAACTACACCTAATATGCATTTCTATGGCGACCATTTGATATCAATACCGATATGTCAGTGTTAGCTTACACTTAAAAGACCACTTTGATCCAAAACACTAATAAATTATGATCCAAGTATCCGTAAGGGATTGGGTAATACTCCCAAGTACGGACATGTAATCAAAAATTTAAAAGGATAAACAAAAAAGTTGAAAAAAAGCTTATGTAAAGTTACCGCTTGAGCTTCAGTCTATCATCAAATTCAATATCATTGGAAAGACGAAATCTTGCTACTCCTTCCAAAATTTCTTCAGATTTAAGAAGACCAGCAGCAACTGCAGCTAACCAACAAGCACATTAGTACATACAATAGATCCCCTGCCTACCTAAATTAAACAACAATTCTCACAATTACACTGAAATAATTATCACAAAAACTCATTTTACATTGATTGTATGGGCAATTGATGTGGGTCACTAGACTAGTCTTTTAGGAGAAATCTCCTATTTGTCCCAAAAACAATTCTGTTAGAGTTAAACTCGGAGTTGTAGCCTATAAAGTGGGTGGCCTGAAATAGCCGACTGTGACCCAACATAGTCGTGGCCAATGACGACATTGGCCTTTTGGGGTCATTTGTTATGGTCTATTGCAAGACTTGTCACATTAGTTATATGGGCAATTAGTATGAGTTTTTTGATAAGTAGACTCCCTCCCACTAGGTTAGTCTTTTGAGAGTCCCCTATTTGTCTTATAACATAATATAAACATCTATGACAAAAATTTAGTAAAAAAGTTTGAAGAGTAAAATGAAAGGCAAGAAACAGCAAGTATTAAAGCATCATCAAAGAAAGGGATTATGAAATCGATATAAATAATAGAAGCACAATAGTATACCATTACACATGATGTTTTTTCTTTGAGCAATTGAACATGAAAATACATAAACGAATATGTATCTTTTGTGTCAAGTATAGTTCAAACTAGTAATGTTTTTTTTGACAGACATTACAATTACCAATTGAATCCGCGATGATAAATACAAAAATGATTGAATTGTATATTGGATTGAAGATGTGAAAACTGCTTATGATCCCACGAAAAACAAAATGAACAAAATCATCAAAATTTCAGTTCTCCAGGTGATTTGTTTTTGTCAGAAACTGTCTCACAAGTCTAATAACAGCAAGAGGATTTTCCAAGTGAACAGCATGTCCAGAGTTAGGAACTTCAACTGCTTCATGATTTGAAGTCGGTCCTAATTTCCGGAAGATTTCATGACTAATATTCTTGAATTTCACATCTTTTTCTCCAACAATGAACATAAGTGGTACACTGCAATGTTCCAAATCATCCCAGAGTGACCTGTAACATATATAAAAAAATGTTCAGCTTGTGGAATGGCTACAATGAACACAGTTTAGAATATATGAACACATATGCAAATGAATGATTTTTCTTCGATAGTTCGCAGATAATCATCTATGCCAGACATGAAAATGGCAGAACATAAAGAAGCTCAAACTTCTTACACATGCGAATGCACACAAACCCATTGACTCACCCATATATACAAAGTTTGACCCAAGAGCATAAGGTCCAGGCATATAGCAACTAAAACAAATTAATCACAGCGAGAAAAAATACAAGAGAAAAACAAAGCCCTAGCTGTAAGAAATGACAACACATGGATGCTAGTGTTGTCCTGTTTGCAAGACTGAATCAACATGCAACACCAACTCTGAAAATTGGTGGACTTGGTCATCAATAAAATATGGTAGGTTACACATTGTTAAAGACAGGGCGTGATAATCATCCAACATTTTCAAGGCGTTTCATGATGGATATCACATTAAACAACAGCACTTGAAAAATAAGGATAATATCACTTTATCCAATCTAATATATGGTGCATCACGAGTGGCTGTCAAAAACCAGCTAATGCTTACAATTTGCAATATAATCTTTGCAACACAACACCTGATATAATGTATAGTATCTGCATACGAATTATGAGAAATAATGTACACTTTTTTCCTGAACTTGCTCTCTCCCCTGAATCACACATGTACACATACAAGCCAAATGCAAAGAACACACTTGTTTTATCCGGGGGAGGGCAGGCCACTTGATGATAGAAGGGGTAGAACTTACGGTTGCCTTCCTATACTCAAATCAGATAAAGCTTTTGCAAGACCATGAATATCATCATGCTCCAAGCGACTTGTAACCATTTTCTTGAAAAATTGGTGTTCCCTAAAACTGTAAAAAAAAAAAAAAAACAAGAAAGTAAAAAACCCTGAAGTTGATGTCAAATAACATCCTTTGTGTAAAGTAAGATTACAGAAAATTGACCACAGAGGTTTAGATTCTAAAGGAGAGTAGGAGAATACCTTCTCCACAAATCCCCACGGTACCAGTTTTCCAGAAAAGACGCCAAACCAAAGGAAATGAGTGTGCGTGCACGAGAATCATCTTTAGCTGCACGGATCCTTCTATCTGTCTCATCCTTCAAACCAGGACTTCCAGAAATCACTACAGCTCCATCAATCTATTACACATTTGTTAATTAATACAAATTAAAAACATTGGTAACACAACGGATAGCATATAACTGAAATCTTTATGGAGATACCTTGCCAGGGAATCTCAATGCCATGTACAATGCTATCCTGGCTCCCATAGAGTAACCAACAAGTGTGATTTTCTGTGTGCAAAGTTTATCTATCAACTGGTTCAATATTGCAGCAACAACTTCAATGGATAAACTCAGCCCTCCAGTCAGATTGACACTATCACCCGACTGTATTCCTGATTTTCCATGACCAGGAAGGTCAACTGCAAAACATTTAGCAGAACCCGAGACCGCTTTCATGATAGGAATCCAGTCTTCACTAGTTCCCAAGAAACCATGAAGAAATAGAAGTGCATTGTTCTGCATAGAATAATCTGGATTAAAGCAGAGGCGTATAATGGACTATAGTAAAATAGCTTGTTAAATAATATGTTGTAGATGGTGTTTGCTATCATAAGTTAATCATAAAAATATCTTTCTTTGTAAAATGACAGTGACCTGCCAGTATAGAGGCTCTTGTTTGACATAGTGGAAAAAATACAATTTGTTCTGGAAATGCAACCAGAATAGTCGAAGGGACTCTAGAAGTCTCATTAACGATATGATAATGGTAGAGCGTGAAATTTACATTAGGTGATCTTTGATTATCGAATCTCAACTCTATCATTATTTGGGTTCCAACTAACAAGTTTATAAGAGGTAATATGGAAGAAACAGTAAAACAAAATTAAAAAACAGCATACATTTCTGGTTTCTCCAATCTCTTGCACTTTGATAACATAAGAATAATCCTCTACTTTCACAATAAGTTGATATGTAGATATATGCTCTTCGATAGACCTTTTTGAGATAGTACTGCAGTTAATTTGAAATTTGTTGAGGACACGATCAGCATCTTGAATTGAAGCACCCAAATACCTACTTTTTGGCTGTCGAGATATGACTAGAGAATTAAGTGTTAAATCTTCTACAAGCCATTTGTATGTTCCAAGACCATGAGCAACACATTTTGCCAGTGTCTTATCTAATGCTCGAGATATTTCTGCACTTCTCATATCAAGATAAAATGCAAACTGAACATATGAAGACAAACCGAGACTAGTTTCGAAGGTTGCACTGACAACAGCCAATTTTCCCTTGCTATGAGCCCACCATGCAATTGAAGCTGCATTTTCAAAGCCACCAACAACACTTGGCTTTATCACCTAATGAAAGAAGGAGCAGCAATAATTGTAGAGAATTAGTATCAAGGAAAGTAGAGAATCATATCCAAGTAGCAGCATCTTAAACAAGACAAAAGTCATTTTATACTGGATCCTCATTCTAGACAAAAGATCAATTAGCTATTCAATAAAGCAGACAGAGGAACTATTTGAGCTTTTTAACTAGTTCAATAAAAAATCATATGCAAGCTAAAACTAGGAGATATAAAGATCGTAAAACTCTGAAGGGAAGGGTGAATGTCGATCTCAAGGACAAAACAGGACAGTATATAGCCCGGTTCCAAACTTAATTCTACTATTCTAAACTTACTATTCCTGAAATGTCTTGTACAAATGAAAAATAATCAGAACTAACTTTACAGGTCATTAAACTTGGAATTTAGCTTCATAAGTTCAGAGGATAGATACCAATGTAGAAAAAGGGATCATTTTGCGTCCACTAAAAGAAGAGGAAAAACAAAGTTACAGAAAAAAGACCCAGTTTCATGAACCTACTAGAGCCACCACTCCTGGATGTGTGAATCTGGCTAAAAAATCAGAAATATTTCCTTGAATTCTGTCAATAGTTTCATCTAGTGCAACAGGCAGGTCGGTTTCCTGACAGAACCTCACAATATCGTCTTCATACTGAACTGGTTCCTGTGAAAAGTGAGTATGAAGTATTCACTGTTAAATTATATTCAATATTAAGTAGGCTTAATTCAATCATATGACTTCTAGTTCAACAACAAAGTAGAAATTAATGTTCTTGTCCTGCAACCAAACTCACAATCAAGTTACACTTTGTAGATCTGTTTAAGTCAAAATAGTTCCTCCAGTTAAACATGAAAAATCATAATGGATTTTGGCTAGGCAAAAAGATACTTGTTTTGAGAAAAAATTCAATCAACAACATATTTATGTTGAATTCCTCTACCAAATTAGTGTAAAAAATATAAATAACCCAATCGGGTATGAAAATAAGAGATTCTTGGATCAATTATTCAAAACCCATTGCTTGAATATATGTACATTTAATATCCTTAAACATGCTCCACGTACACATTTTCATGAAGCAATAAGAAATGAACAATACATCAGACAGGCATACCTCAATATATTGCAAGCCACAATCCCTTACAAGGGAGCCAAATTCGATGGCTTTTTCATAGGTCCATTTCCGATTAGCATCCACACGAAGTTCAACTTCAATGCCAACCCTTCTTCGTATTTCCTTTATGACTGCAGCATCATCCTTTGGATCATCCCTACGGGCCACCTACAAGAAAAACTATGTGCATCAAAACATATTTTCTTAAAATACCCAAAAACTTTAGATACATACATCACAACTAAATATCAATAATTTGTTCTTACTTTCACTTTTACTGCGCGAAATCCCTCTTTGACAAGTGCAGCAACAGTATTTGCCACTTCTAGTGGACTCCCTTCCGAATCAACAAGGGCACAGATATCAATGCTTTGTGGCTGCTGGTGTATGACATTGTCTTGATGTGGTTGAGGCCAAAGTACATCAAGCAAAGAGCATTTTTGCCTTGCAGCTATAGCATTTAAAGTAGCCATTTCTAGGCCACATCGAACACTTGGGAATATTGATCCAGGCTGCAGAGATAGGATAAAAGAGTAGCACCAGTAATGTTAGACAGTGGTAATACCTCATGTGTTTAAAGTACTTAAAAAGTAAAAAGGAAAAGAGCTTCCAATACAAAGGTTTCTCACAGTGAGGTTAACATTTGGTAACTCCTCTCCAAGCCCAAGCGCTCAAAATCACGCATTTCTTTTTTTCTCTGAGGTGCTAGTTTCTA
>NC_080053.1:10147203-10174703 GCF_026212465.1 Amaranthus tricolor
ATCAATTTTCAGACACTAAAGTTTTGATACAAAGGCACGTTAAGTTTGAAAATTATTGTACGCAAGCGATCAACCTAACCAGCAATAAAATTACTACAATAGCAAGTTGTAGTCAGAAACTCTTTAGCCTAGGTCCTATTGCTGGCAGGGTCAAGAACAAACCAGAGCTAGAAGAAAGAATGGCACAAAAGATTAATAGCGAATGGAGGGAGTATATAGAGCAGATTTATTAGAAACAAACAGAGCTATAGAGCAGAAGCATAAAATTTCTCATAGATTTAGGCTCTAGCTAGCAGCTTCAAGATCGAGGCTGTTCATAAATCTTAAAGCTCGAACCTCGAATGCTAGATTTATCATCTCCAGTATCCAGATGCATGTTCATATATCTTAGGCCAGATCCATGTGCCAAAGGCACATTTCGGGAACAGCAATGCGAACAAGAAAAAATCCTTAAAAAACTAAAGATAATTGTGTCATCTGTTTTTCTTTTGGATATATAGTTTTCCAAGTAAATATGGTGACCATTTCAGAGCGAAAGTGACTGCAATTTGGCGTTTGTGGTTATATATAAGCAAATAAAAGACAGCATTTCAAAGAAAAGGAAACACTAACGAACAAGATATATACCTTGAGCTCAAGATTGCCAACCCATTTGTATCATGAAGAAAAGAAACATCTCCTAATATACACAATACCTGACATATCAATTGGATATCAAATTACATAATTTTACAGAAAAAAAATTACACCTTAGATTATCAAGTGCAACTTTTGAACCTATGAAGATTGAAGTTTTCACTTAGAATCATTAATTAATTAAAGACAATAAAGAAACAACTTCCATGAACACAGAGTTGAATGTTCATGTTCTCTAAAATTATTAGCTAACGTAAGTCAGCAAAATGCATATCAAAATTATTAACGACATGTACTCTTCTTGTTCAAAAGACTAAGTAATTAAAGGTGGAAATGAAACTCCTACATGATAAGCACTAAGGTGTTCAATCTAACACATGATCCACAAAGCTATAAATGAATTCTCTTCACTAGCTCACCATCTTAATATAGGTGTTTGCCACCTGATCACGAAAAGTGTTGGTCCTATATGCTAATCACTAAGGTGTTAAATCTACACATGATCCACAAAGCTATGTAACAACTAGCATTTACATCATAATTTAGCAACCGAAAATAAAGGAAAGAATCTTTACTCTTTTCTTGCATCCAACAGCAAAACCAACTGCTGTACTCAGCAAACCATCAATACCACTAGCTCCCCTATTGCCCACGATGTGTATTGATTGACATGGTAATAATAACTGAGAGGTTTCATTGGTGCAATTTACAACACCTTGAGAATACATGTCAGCATCACGAATAACCATACTGTTTCCAATGAACAAAGCACTTTCAGAGACAATTACTTCTGAAATTGAATGGGCGACATAAGGTTCAGTGAGTGAATACTCAGAGCAGATCTGGAATGATAATTCCCAGCTCACCTGAAACAGAGCATCCAATCAAAACATAAGATATACAAAAAGGCAAAGGAACTGAAATATTACAAATCCTAACCAAGGAAAAAGAGACTAGTGTACAAACTTGTCAGAAATATTGATTTGTTTAATGTTATTTACGAGTTACGATGAAAATGTGATTCTTGGTGTGAATAGCATGAAAGAAAAAAAATTAAAAGCTGACCATTTTCTAGGTTGTGTTCAAGACCCTGAAAATGATTGAGACAGCCCAGAAAATGCTGCTTCTGTCAGACACTACTACAATAGTAGTCATTTAACCAAATATACTGTCTACAAACAAGGTTTTTTTTAATATTGAAATTGTTGACTCTTAAAAGAAGCTTACAGCCTTGCCAAATCCAAGATGAATGTTCAAGAAGAGAACAGAAACAATGTTTGTAAGAAATGCATTTAGGAGATGACCAATTACCGCAGAATCCACGATTTGCAAAAATCTGTTCCATTTTCTGTGTGTACATTGAGAGGTACCTTTCAGCAGACATCCAACAAATTGAGAGATTGTGCTCTGAATTCTGTGGGTCACTATATGTGAGGGATCATGTCGACAAGGATGCCCGTCAACCAAAATATACGAGCAAGGAAAGCTTTCTTCCAAAAATTTAGAAATCCGATTGCTTGTTAATTTGCTCCCAATCTGCAAACAATACAAAATTATACAAAAAAAAAAATAATAGGCAATGAGAATCAGACTAAATAAGTCCTATGAATAAAAAATTACTGCTACACCTTATAATATTCACATCAGACATCATTAGCTTGACTGCGCATAAATAAAAGAGAATACAGGAAAATTTTGGAAAGTCAAAACTTCCTTGAACCCACATAAACCTCGAGTAAGTTTTTCACATGCAGCAAGTAATGTATTCCTTTCCGAACTAAAAAAACGAGAAGCCTTTTGACAAGTTGAATAGCAAGCGACACTAGAAAAGGCCAGTACTTGTTGAAAAATATTTTTTGAAAAATAATAATCGAAAGCAATGGTACTATGGTAGGCTTCAAGTAATTTTCAATAATCTTAACTGGAAAATCTGTTGTAACGCTACAAAAGCTAGCAAATTGCAGCTTAAAACAGCTCTCCAAATTCCTTCAGTAAAAAAGTATAGAGAAACTCATAAGAAATAATAGCTGGATTTCAGGTTCCCAAAGATTCTCCAACCACAAAAACTAGTTACCACAATGATCATTTAAGGTCACACCTTACTTATTTTCGCACTAGGGGTGACCACAGATAGTTGTCTGCCAATTGGCAGTTAGAAACGATCATGGAATAAAAACTCCTCCGTTATGTTACGTAACGCCTGTTATATAACCTGTTTGAAAGTTGTCGCGACGTTAAATCTCGTTATATAACGGTGCATGAAATTTCACGGTCAAAATGCTGCGTTGACCGTTAAGTAACGTGTGACGTCCGTTATTTTACCGTTATAAGGATATTTCACTGTTACAGCGTTATTTATCTTCCTGTTAAAATTTCATTAATACCCATTAACTTCGATTATTACACTCACTTGAAATATAGTTACTCATATATTGCAATTATAATAGCTAGTTGCATATTATTGCATAATATTAATAGTTCAACAACAAAAATGCACTTATAAGTTCAAAACTCCTCTTATGTGATTTTTTTTTAAATCACACCGCATCGGCCGGGATTTGCATTATTTCTCCGTTATAGCTGTTTTCCACGACGCTGTTACTGCTTTCGCAAACGCATCCGCAACCACGATTTTTTTCCATGGAAAGGATTCTTGTGCTATAATATCAGATAGCAAAATTTAGAGAGATTTTGAACATTGAAGAGGCTAGTGGCTCCACAGAGATGACGCCAAAGACCAAGGAAAGAGAGAAAAGA
This sequence comes from Amaranthus tricolor, assembly GCF_026212465.1. Taxonomy (NCBI): domain Eukaryota; kingdom Viridiplantae; phylum Streptophyta; class Magnoliopsida; order Caryophyllales; family Amaranthaceae; genus Amaranthus; species Amaranthus tricolor. The sequence goes on from NC_080053.1 coordinate 10,150,597, forward strand.
AGTGTGGAAATTAGAAATACAGAAAGGAGGCTCAGACTCTCTAACACCTAAAATCTTTCAAAGATAAAAAAAAAATATATAAGCAAACAGAAAAATTACCTGAATAATTACATCCAATTCCGCCCATTGCCTGGCTGCATCACAGAGCAGCACATGATCAAAATGGTCAATAAAAAGAAAATTCGCCTCATATTCACGATGCGTAGTTAATAACTTTCGTAACCGTAAGCCTGACAAAATATCTGCCACAACTGGCCAAGAAAGATGCCGAGCTAATAAAAGAGTAGCCCACATTTCCTCTTCGCTGTGTATTGAACCAACCACTAAAAGCCCACGCTTACTATTCTTAATCACCTTTTCAACCTCAGCTGTTAAGACATTTGTGGCGTTGTGTGCATGAGGTTGCACTTTGATATATTTAGTAAAAGGTTGAGTGCTTGAGATCCAGGAATCCATTTTATCAAAACAGCTTCTCATCCAATTTCTTGGACTATTTTCCAGTGGTTCCCGGAAAGAACAATTGATATGAACGGGACCACGTGGTGAGCAGGTAGCCCAATACACAGCAGAATCAACAGTTGTGAGAACCATTCTTGCAGGAATAGTATCAGTTGGTGCCGGAAAATTGAAGAAGAATCTCACATAAGAACCAAAATGGTTCACCTATATATATCATGCAAAAAAGTATTTAACCATTCTTGAAAAATCAAAGAACCGGATTCTGGCTTGATATTAAATAGTTGCTCGGCATTAAACAAATTACCTGAAATAAATATGCCAATTTGCATCAGACGTCAGTATAAAGTGAAAAAAATAAATAAATTATGAAGTAACCAAATGAGCTTGACAACAATTATATATCTATGTTACAGTAGGTAGATATGTTTCATATTACAAAAGGAGTTTGATTGAAAGGATATTGATGAAGACACCATGAATGAAATGACGACAATTTATGGTATAAAATATAGCACAAACAGTCCCTTCATATTTCATTTTTCGTACTTGTTTTTGTAATTTACATTCACTATCATTCTCAAATCTTGACAAACACCCTTATTGTTATGAATGGTGTGACTTGAGTGCACATTTGATGGGTGCATTCATGTGGTGACTCTTGGGATGGAATCCCATAAGTATGTCATGAATGGGTGTATTAAGATGAGTCTTGATGATTGTGGTTTATGATGATGATTAAAGTATGAATTAATGAGTTAATCATGGGAGTTATGGAACTTAATGAAGAAGTGTAAAGGCTTAATTCAAGATGCTCTACAATGCAAAGTCAAGCAATACTGTCAGAAGCTTTCTGAAGTGCAGCTCGACCAGCTCGCTCGGTCAAGCGACCTTAGAATGGGTCGAGCAAGCATACAGAATGCAACTAGAAACTTCCTGCAGCCCGCTCGACCAAACCGCTCGACCGAGCGAACCTCTGTTGTGGTTGAGCGAAGTCTCTGATACTCCTAGGATGCTGTTTTTGACTCTTCAAGTACTTGGGGATGTTTCATTATCATTTATTCATAGTTTTAATGTACTTAATGTTACCTAGTGAGGTCTCTCCTATAAATAGAGAGCTATCATTCACACATTGTAATCATCCACAAAATACACCCAAGCCAAACACTAGCCTATATCTCTTCTCTATTGTACTTCTCCATATTTGAGAGTTCTTTGAACTCCTTTGATAATATAAGAGATACTACACACCGGAGGACGTAGCCTAAGTTGGGTGAACCTCGTTAAATTTTTTTGTGTCGTTTTATTGCTTTACTTTCTCCTACAAACATCGATATCATTGATAGCTTAATTTGTTTGTCACAAAACCTCATACATTCGATCTTGGCAATATTGGAGTTTGAAGCACATTGTTCGAACTCTAATATAGCATCGTTTTTCACTTATTCTCTTTAAAAAATGTCCCCTATAGCCCTAGTCAATCATAATTACAGTAGTATAATTTTAACAAAAACTTTGAATCCCCAACTTTATTATAGTATATTAATATTTTTGTGCTCTCTATGCTTCACCATTATTTATGGTCACAAGAACCCAAGAAATGTGGAAAGATAAAGACCCAAGTGATAGATGTTGATAGTTGACATGATTAACATTTGAAGATACACACCACATCACCTGAACTTGTTAGATATATTGTTTTTACACAGAATATTCATGGCCATGATGCACATAGTGAGTAGTATCGCCCACATCACCATTACGCGACCATATTTTAAAGGTTTTTGGGTAACTGTGATTGAAATATAGACTTCGACAACCATTAAAGCATCTGTCTTGAAAGAAAAAGTTGTTTCAGAAACGGTGCCACTGACCATGAGCAACATCGTATTTTTGCACTATATGCACATATGTGCTTCTTGAGTGGAATGATGTGGCCTCAAAAGTAATACCATTTTATTAGTTTTTTTCAAAAAAATTTTCTTAAAGTAATACTTTTTTGCCTAAAAGTATATCTTTTTTTCAAAAAAAAGTAACACTTTTTCCCTAAAAGTAACACCTTTTTAGTACAAAAGTAACAATTTTTTATCAGGCAGATTGGTTCTCATGGTTCTCATATAAGGATGGTTCTCACTTGACCTTCTTCCTATATATATATATATAGACTAACATTGAACGATTTATATTGGACAGGAAATACATCCCAGATCAAGAACATCATTTCTTTCAAAGACTAGATATAAGGAAATAAAACCATATTAGACATGGTAAAACCTATCACATTATGTTTTAATGAGCGAACAGACCTGGTCTATTGCTTGATTTGCTCCAGTTGCATGCAACTCTGATGGGCGATCAGCAGTGAGAAGTACTAGAGGTACAAAATCTTGACTAGCCTCCACAACCTGAGACACATTACATCAGCCAATTAGTTGTTTTAAGAAATTCAAGCCCAGCCCACTTTCCAAAATCTTTATGTCTGGACTCTGGAGCTCATATCCTCAAAACTACACATCAAACACGTTAACATATTACAGGATTGATCAGTTTATACTTCACACTTCAACTTCTCAACAAAGCTAAGCGCAAACAGTTCTTAATATCAGGAAATAAAAACCAAGAAACTAAACTCACATATATACTCAAAATAAGAAACTAAACTTTGAGCAACTTACAGCAGGGAAAAGATTTGAAACAGCAGTTCCAGACGTCGTAATAACAACAGCAGGTATCTGAGACCCTCTGGCATAGCCAATGGCATGAAAAGCAAGTGATCGCTCATCGTAGCATGCAATACAAGTAATGCGAGGATGAGTAGATGCTGCAACAGCAAGAGGAGACGATCTTGATCCTGGAGCTATACAAAAATACTAAAATGAAAAAAGATCAGGTGTGTGTACACCCTTGCAAACAAATCTAATTGGGACACTAATCCGCACCGTCAAGCCAAGTCGAGAACATTCTTCAACTATAAGTGATGCCCAGACAGAATTGATGTTGGCACACTCTTGCAGGATAGAATTTGTCTCACTGGAATCATCCAACTGGTAAACATAAAGGCATTTTTTGAGAAAGGTTTTAGATAAAACTAGTCCAGCATAAGTGTCAGTGAAACTGCAACTAAACAACTGCAGACTGCTCACTTTGTATAAAAAAGACTTTTAGGGTTGTGATTTTGTTTCCATGTAAGATTCGATTTACAATTTCAATATAAAAAACTAACCATATTCCCTAGTTTTCTTTGTCCAAGTTTAAATGGCACTAAAATCAAGCATGAACGAGGGTTTTAAGAGCATTCAATTTGGGTGCAGAAGTAAAATATATAATGGATTGGGATCAGAACAGAAGAACTTCATAAGGTAGTTAGTTGAGGTTATAAATCTCATGTGTGGCCACGAACATGATAACATCCATAGTGAAAAAACAAGGTCAAATCGTATCGCATCGTATCCCCCGTACAGTAAAGGTATCACCCGCATCGTAAGGCATAAAACCATGTTTTAGGTCGTTACAAGCAATATTTCATTGTTTAACCGCATCATCCCCGTTACCGCATCACCGTGTTCGTCACCACAAGCCCATACAAAGCGGATGGGTAGTCCTCTAGTGTGATTCACATCCACAATATTCCTCAATAAAAATTACTCACTACCTTCAATCACACTCTAATGTATGCTTTTGTCCTTGATGAACAAATACCCACTATTAAAACTACGTGCCTGAAAAGATAGGCATATTTTTTGAAGATGGAGTATTTCAATAATCAAAAGTGCTCACATATTATATATGATTTGTACTAAAATGACAAAAACGAATAAACATTGCCTTTTTTGTTGTTCAGACTTCAGACTGAGAAACAGATAAGTGGATGCTTTTCAAACTAAGGTTTGGAAAAAATAGTGAAATCCTACAGTGATGTAACGAGGTAGGGTTGCCTGTGAGTCCTAGATCCCTCTGCATGCAGAACATTCATGTAAAGACTGGATTGATGGCATCTATGGTATGAACCGTATGATAGCTTAAGGAAATCCAATATTTTGTACTCTGCATTGCTGGCGTGAATGTCCTGGACTTATGAAGAAACAAGCACTATCAATCTCAAGTTTGATTATCTGAAACATGAATGCAACAGATTACTAGACTGCTGCATTTAATGCAACAGTTTATCATGTGACAGCTTCACCATCAGAGCCACTTGATCATATTTGAATCATTAACAGGTCCTTATTATTCATCATCTTAAAGATACACTTAAGGGACTTTTGACATAAATTAATTCAACTATGAGCACAGCCAAAGCAGAAAAGAGAAAGTTACTTAATGTATTAAAAAAGGTACTCCATCTATCCTCAATAAAGTTTAAACACTTATCTTGGTAAATATTTTTTAGAGAGAATTTTATACTGTGCTTATCTATGTATTTTGATATCACAAGAGTTAGTGGGGTATTCTTTTAATTGGATGAGTGAGCGGGTGGGTTAGAGAGGTGAGTAGGGCCAAGGGATTGAATTAAGCGGGTTCTTGCTAAAGTGGAATCGCAAACAATGAGTGTGAATTGAAGAAAAAAAAAAGGATCAATTACCACTACAGCCTTGAAGTTCAGTCATTTTAGAATAAACAACCTCAAAGTTTTTATTACCAACAATAGCCTTCAAATTACCAAATACGACATCGTACAGCCACTTTACCGGATGACCTGCTAAATGCCCGTTAACCAATGTAAATGACCTTTGACTTTCAATTAAATTCATTAATCTAACCTAATTTACCCAATTACCCCTAATTAAACCCTTTTTCCCCAACCTCCCTCTAACCCTCCTCAATCAACACCATTGTCCCACGCAAATACCACCACCACCACCACCACCACCACAACCACTACCATTAAAACCCCTCTTTTAATAACAACCCATCAACAAAAAAATATCTATTGAACATCCCTTCCACCAAAGTTTGTGTTCCCTTGTTCATGAAACAATTACTTCCATAAAATCTAAAACCCAGTACCAAAAAAGGCAGGAGTGAAAGCGAAGCACAAGATGTGGAGGCGAAACGATTTGTAGAACAAGCTTCCATTGTTAGAACATCAATTCTATGCTATCACAAACGATTTTCCAATGTCGATTCTTTCTCATTTTCCCCCTTTTCTCATCCTTCACACTCTACATCTGTTGGATTTCTAGACTTCAAGATATCCGACAATAGAACAAAGAAACAATTGTAGCAGGGAAAATTCAGCAATTTAAACAAGAAATAAAAAGGTAATCAAAAAAACTAAAAATACCCAAAAGCCCAAAAACCCTATAAATTAGAAATGAAGAGAGAAACAAGAGCTAGGAGTCCCACGGCAAAGCTCAAGCTTAGCATCATAAAGCCCAAAATCTTCACTGTCAAGAGAAGATTGAATGACTTGACCATAGTCTTTGAAAGTTTGAGAGGTTGCTTCAATGGTTTTCAATGTCACAACTTTGATCTTCACTTCTTCTCCTTCACCACCTTTTTCCATTTTTGCTTGTTTTTTTTCTTGATTATGCGGTTGGCAGAGATTCTTTTGACGTCTTTATCGTGGTTTTTCACAATGTTAATTGCCAATAAATTGGTTAAATGAATTGTCTTTGACAAAGAAATAAACATGGAGTTTTGTCAGATTTTGAGGGTTAGTTGAAAACATGAAGTTTTGACAGATTTTAAGGAGGCTCTTGGTAATGGTGGTGGTGTTGGAGTGGGAAAATGGTGGTGATTGAGGAGGGTTAGAGAAAGGTTGGGAAAGAAGGGTCTAATTGGGGGTAATTGGGTAAATTAGGTTAGATTAATGAATTTAATTGAAAGTCAAAGGTCATTTACCTTGGTCAACGGTCATTTAGCAAGTCATCCGGTGAAGTGGCTGTATCGATGTCGTGTTTGGTAATTTAAAGGTTGTTGTCTGTAAAAAAAAAACTTCGAGACTGTTTATTCTAAAATGACTAAACTTTAAGGCAATAATAGGTAATTGATCCGAAAAAACAAGGAAGTGACCTTATTTGGATACAATTATTCTTTCAAATTTTGATGAAAGTTTTGATGGCTAAATGAAGAAAGTAGAAGAATAGCGATAAGGCATCCCTAAAACATAAGAACATAATTAAAAGATTCTCCCATCATTCCTACATATAACTCTTAACGTATAATCAAAAAAACCAAAGCCTTGTATATTTGTTTGGTTGGATATATTTTTTATGATACTTCATGAGCTTTACTTAGTTGCAACACTTTGTTATAGGTTATAGTTTCATCCTATTTCTCTTCTAATCATATATGTCTCCTCTTTATATCTCAACCTTAATCTACTCTCAATTTTTGTGTCAAATATTACGAGTTGAAAGAGCAGAGGAGCAACAGGGAAAGCAAAGGAACTGATACAAACGTTTATTTAGAGGAGTAGAGCACTAATGGCTTATAGAATAAATGAATAACTATGACAGTGATTGTTAAAATCTCAGTTCCAAAACATTAGTATGATGTCGATTCTATGTAGAAATTTAATATTTGTAGTGTTCACAAAAATAACTAGATTAAGAGTTTGAGGGAGAGGAACTTAGTACTGTTCTAACATCTTACAATTCACAATATTTTTTTGTGACATGATATGTGATTAGTATTAATATTTTGCTTGTTACATTTGCCCATGCATATGTGTATTAACTATTAAACTATTACGATTCATGGTTTGAATTATTGAATACTTAATTTTATAGTAACTAAATATATAAAGTTCAAATATATATATTTAACTAATTCCAACTTCTAAGATGAAAAATGATGACCGTATTGGCATTTAGCAATGTTATTGTCATATTTTAAGCAAACACTGCCTCCTATTATTTTAGATACAATTTTATGACTTCTTCATTACTCAAAAAAAACCACTTTGAGTATATCTTATCAATTTTCGACAATATTTCATCATCTCAATATCATTAAGTGATTCCCAGTTCGGATATCACCTAGGCATGATTTTTTTTGGGTGGGGTGGGGGGGGCAGATGTACGCAATTGTCACAGCCTTACCTTTGTAAAAACAAAGTGGTTTTAAATGTTATAACGTTGATTGTCGAAAATGTCTAAATGCAGCATCAAAATATTGACGTTTTGTAATTTAAACTGATAGCTATGACAGACATAAACTAATAGTTGGGCAAGATCATAAAATTCCATCGAGCAATTTGAATGCTCTCCACCATTATGCAATCTTAATTAGGATTCGGATGCAGATAACCTCAAAATGGCAAAAAGAACACCATTTCCAGCTGGACAAAGTAAAATTTGCATTCTATCCACCAAATTCAAACAAAATAAAATTTTATGTTTAATCACACGAATTCAAAGTACTTTTATCTGTTTCAATATTCTAGCCCATGGAAAGATGAAATCCATTACATATAATTCCCGAAGCGGTATCTAGTTAGGAACTTAAGGCAGTTTCTGTTTACTATTACAAGTCAAATTTTGATTTGTTTTAATTTTCCTATAATCCTTAGGGGTACATTTAGCTTTGTGCCTTAGTCTCATCTTTTTCATAATTTATCAAGATAAGACATATCTGAGTTATTTACCCAAATATGTTGTCCCTAATTTGTGAGAAGTCTTTTATCATTTAAGAGAAGAATAATATCCTCTTCTTGCAACCACGGAATCAAAATTTACTAAATTAAGGATAGAAAAATATTTGACATTTGAAGAAGTGATCGTCATGGAAGACTAATGAGAGAACAAGCAACATAAATTTGTAGAAAAGGGGAAAATGGCAATGTTGAAATATTTATATTCATATAAGAAAATCATATAAAAGGAAAGATAGGTCCAATACGTGAAACATCAAGATATTGTACCTATATCTGCTCACCAAATTGTCTATCATGAAGCATAAGAAAACTGACAGGCATAGTCAAAAACATGCACATGTTATTTTTAGCAAAACAGCAGAGTTTGATCAAGTCGTTTCAGTAAGATAAACTGGAGGACTAGGATGGTTATTCTCAGACATGGATGCCCATATAGAGTTTATGAGATATAATTCTCACTATTTGTGATCATGCATTAAAAACTTAACAAAGAAAGAACATTATATTAACGGAAAAATAATAGTAACATACCATATTTTTAGAAACTGCACTTTCTTGGGAAAGTCTTATGCAAAATTGACGTGAAGAAGATATACTTTTCTGCATCAAATGTGAATCAAGTTAAAAAGCTTAAAATCAAAAACATTTGAAAATCCACTTAATAAGAAAAAGACATAAGCTTAGAATGCTGCAGTACCATGCAAAAACATTACCAGGAAGAAGGGGATACCATTTCCACAACACTAGCTGCGCTATTGCAATTTCCTAATATTGAGGCTTCCACGTAAACCTTTCAAAAAAATAACTCATGATAGTAAGCATATCAAGCAAATCAATTTATTTAGTTGCATAAAAATCTCTTACAAGCAAGCTGAAATCATACCATTTCCATTTTTTCATCCTCAACCATATTGAACTTTTGCACAGTAGAATGTATGAAGTTTGTACAACAGTTCTCCAGTGGAGCTGGTATATGATTGATTGCCTAGAAGAAACAAAAGTATAATGTTTAAATAAAGTAATGAGCCAACGGCAAAGAATGTCTAAAAGTGGTGAAAAATAAAACACAAACATAGCTGAACATAATCAGTATGCATCATCAGTATAGACACTGACATCCCATTTGATATTAGGTCATAAATTAAGATCATGGTAATACAAAATGGAAATGAAAACACACACTCCATTCCAAATAGATGTCTGGAATTTGCATTCTATGTGTTCATAATTGATTTTTAAACCTTTTCATTATTCCTCTTTTGGAAAAATATATCTTCCATTCTCTCTCTACTTAGTGTATATTCCACTCTCTCTCCTCCGACACCTGTTGTCATCAATGAGTGAGATCATCTCACTCTTACAGTAGCTTTTGAGTTTATTTTGAGTTATTTCTAACCATTTCAACCCTCTTTCACTCATTTTTGCACATTTTTGTGACTAGGCTTAGTTAGATTGCATATAGGTTCTCTCGTGCATTTTAGTGTAGCATTTTCTTGTATTTTTCCCCTATTTCTTTTGTTCCTTCTTTCCTCCCTCGTCTTTTGTTCGGGGCGCATGAGGATGCAACCCACGCTTTTGGGGATGATTTTGGCTACACGTGAATGCTCTCATAGATTCATGGAAGTGCCCCTTAGGTTTGCATGAAGGTTTAACGATGGTTAATTTAAAGCAAGAAAGGTACAGCAGGCGTCCAGCATTCCTACAGTGCTTGTTCGAGCACACATGCTGCTCATGACTGCACCTATTGATGTAGGGAGTTTCGTTCGAGCAGACTTATTCAGCTCATAAATTTCTCAAAGGCACAGAAAAGCAGCATTACCTTGCAACGAGCTCTAGACTGAGTGCTCATTTGAGCATCCCAAGTTCTCATCCCAGCACTTTTTCCCATACCATGTACATGGAGAGAATATGCTCAGGGTGCTTGTTCCAGCACTTATGTGAAAGGGAATATGCTCCAGGTGCTAGTTTCAAGGGTTCCGTGAAGCCTCTGTTCTCTCTCCTAAAGAATAGAGGATCTTAATTTTAGAGCTATTTTGAGAACTCTCATTAAAGTCCCTTTCACTTAATGGTTTCGGAGTTGGTGTTTTTAGCTAGTTTTTAAGAGAATATCATTGTTGGTGCTTGACGAACATTCTCATTGAACATCTTAAGCTTTATTTTGTAATTTCAAGTTTCAAGTACCCTTGGTTCATCAATCAAAAGCAATTTTGAGTATAGTTCTCACTCTTACTTTACGTTTTAGTTTTCAATTTAAAGTTGTGTTTTTCTTAGGAAATGAGATATTTCAATTAAACACCAAACAAAGAAAATCATTACTATTGCATCCCTCACAGTTTGTCCACTTTGACCACTTTTTGTGAGAATTTTTTTCGTCAAATGGGGCAAACTCTGAAGGACAGAGGGCGTACAAGCCAGTAAAAAACCAGGGTGGCAATCAAGGAACACAACAAGAACATATGAAAATGCCTAAACAGAGGACATACCAACAAAACACAAAAAGCTAGAAACAAGCTATTACAAATCACCAAACCACCGACTGTCAACCTCTGAAAATTTCTCATACCTAGCTTTAACCTCATAATTGATTTGTAACACAACATTGTGAATTTACAAAAATTATTTATCCCACATAGTTGTGTTTCTAATTCTAATTTCCATATCTAATAAATTAAGCAACAAATAGCAGCACAAAAGACATCTTTCCTTACGCTGAACTAGTTGGAACATCTAAGAAAATTCTGAATATTCTGGGCAGCACAAGATATATGAAGCCAAGACATCACTTTGGTCAAACATGCATTACCAAAAAGAAACTGAAGAGATGGTCATTGATTTTAGTCACTGAAGCACATATAGCGCAGTCAGCAGATTCACACACACTCCAATTCAATAGGTCTTCCATGAGCAACAACCAAAACATAAATCATTATTCAGAATCAAATACTACAACAAACCCATTTAGTTCATTTTTCATGCTTAACAATATAAACTGTATTTGTAGAGTACCAACCACCCTTCAGATGATTAAATACTTGTTTTGCTAGAAGATCTCTAACCTTACGGAGCTTCTTAAGAGACCAGCAAAGAAAGCGATGTGGACTAAGAGTCCACAATTTCTCCCCCTGAATGTATCTCTATTGAGTTCATTTAAACCCAAAGAAACTATGTGTTACAATTTTAAGTTCTTAAATGCATGTTACTTTTATAGCTTAATCTCTAGATTATAATTATAAACTTGTAAATTAATGAGGTTAATGTTTAGGTTTAGAGCTTTTGATTGCTTATCGCCTTATCGATGTTAACTTCATAATGCAAAAATATGATTTCAGTCAAGCACACAATAATGATCGCAAAAGGCGGATGTTTTTCACAATTGTCTTGGCCTATATAGCTTCGTCATAAACTTAAAATCCTTTACGTGATATAGTGGTACGAGCGATATTTTGCGCTATGGTTGAATTATTGTCTACCAAGTAATTCCACGACTACGTGATGGTGAAAACTCATCCTAAGCATATTGATGGCAAATTGAGATTGAAGAGGAATATGTTCATGAAGAAATATGGAAAATTTTCATGAATTTCATGTAACTTATGCTTCTTGCTTATAGTTACGTTTAGGTTTAGAGCTTTTCATTGCTTTTTAGTTGCGGAATTTACGACTTTTAATTAGTTCTTGTAATACCCTAGATTTAGCTTGAAAAAGGATTGATAGACTACTCATACCAACAAGGTGCATCTTCTTTTCTAGGGAGCCCATTTGCTAAGAACTCCACGGTTAAGCGTACTTGGTGGGGAACAATATTAGGATGGGTGACCTCCTGGGAAGTGTTCCCGAAAGCGCACGAGTGAGGCCAAAGTGCGCTGGAAAGACTTGTGTTGGTTTGTGGGGCCAGTCTACAGTCTCCATGAGTAGTCACCAGCGGTCCGAAGGGCCGGGGTGTTACAAATGGTATCAGAGCAACCCTGCGACCGTGGCTGATAGTGCTCAGTGCACCTAGTGGGGGAAAAGATCCTGAAGATTCCAACGAGAACGTTGTATTCTTAAGTGGGGGTGAGTGTAATACCCTAGATTTAGCTTGAAAAATGATTGATAGACTACTCATACCAACAAAGTGCATCTTCTTTTCTAGGGAGCCCATTTGCTAAGAACTCCACAGTTAAGCGTGCTTGGTGGAGAGCAATCTTAGGATGGGTGACCTCCTGGGAAGTGTTCCCGGGTGCGCACAGTGAGGCCAAAGTGCGCTGAAAAGACTTGTGTTGGTTTGTGGGGCCAGTCTACAGTCTCCATGAGTAGTCACCAGCGGTCCGAAGGGCCGGGGTGTTACAGTTCTACAAGGTTAAAACTCATCCTAAGCATGTTTAAGGTTGACTGAGGTTGAAGAAAGCGATGATGGAAAATTTTGGTGATTTACATAGATTTAATGAAGTTTATGATTCTTGTTAGATACTTGAAATGTTAATATTCATTAATTTATGGTTCACAATTGAAAGATTGGACTAAATGACATCCATGTTTGAAATTCACTTGCATGTTGAATTTGGTGATGGCGTTTGAACGTGCTTATTGCCTAAATAGGTGTAAGATATATGGAGTGCATGACTTTATGCTACTTTGATTATTTGAAAGAGGAAACTAAAGTAGAAATTTATTCATTCATCTATATCCAATTCATGTTTAATGATGGTATGTTTTTGTGCTGAACTTTGGCTGAATGTAATCTAGGGTTCTTAAAAGAGAGACTAGATTGCTACTCCAATGATATCTTATCTATCTATATTGATTGCTTTTCCCTTCAAATGACATCTTAAGTGAACCCTACAAGTATGGTGTTGTTAAATCACGAAAACCTACCTCCTTGTGTCGTCATCTTGATTGTTCTACCATCATTCAATAGTTTAAAGTTCATAATGGCATTTGGCGTAGCTAACCAACCCACAACAAAAATTAACTTAGATTGTATTCAAAGACTATATAGCTTGATGTCTACTCAAAGTACCACTACTATTAGTTTTTAGTAGTTGGTCAAGTGAAAACTAAATAATTTTCATTTACGGAGTCTAGTGATCCCAGGATGAGTTACTGGAACCCTATCAAGACGTCTTTGTTGCGGGGATCAACAATGAGCATTGAGTAAATAATGGCCTCATGAGACAAGGAAAATTATTAACTATGAAAAGTTTTCGAATAGCCTAGAACTTACAAAAGTGGTTTTCATTCCTTATTTCCTTTCAGGAATCACATTATATATAAACCTAATAAAAGCGTATCCGCTACTCGAACGTTAATGAATCCTTTACATCAAGAAATGCAATATGATAAGGAAACCTTCCAAGATATTTAAATGAACATTTATGCAACCATCTTCTCAAAAGACCCTTCTCTCCTAAAATATCCAAATACTTCATCACTTTGAAAATTGTCCAATGATGAAAAGTAGAAAGGATTTATCACTCTATCAAGCAGTAAAAAAGTTAGAAGCTTGCATATCTTAAAAAGCAGAAATATTTCGAAAGTTCGATGAAGAGATTCAAAGAGAAGTTACTTTTGAGGCATGGACAAAGTAGTTTTAATTGCTTCAAACCTGACATCGTGAAAAGGTTCAAAAAGAGTTCTTCAACGTACGTGAGATTTATTTGAAGTACATATTCTAGTACTAACAAGCATGTTAGGCATGATACAGTAATAAGTAATTTTCTCCCTAATGAGGATTAACAATATTGACAAAGAAAATCTGGACCTCCCACATTATGGAATAAGCTGGGACTCTCCCGACACTCTTGTGCATGATTAATTATGATGGAAACACTATTAGAATAATTGTACAGTCAATTAAGTTAACTTATCCTAGTTTAACCAGAATTTCCAATGACGGAGTAAGATATATTATCTAAGCAGATTATAGGAAAAGTGTCCAAATATCATTTAGCATCATTTGTATTTACATTTTCAGTTCATAAAATAAGAAATGCATCTTTGAATTATGACATGAAAAGGTAAATGCTGTCGTATATTCAGAAAATACTAGTTCCACATGTGAATCCGCTCACTCAAGGACTAAACATCGTTAAGCGGTCATGGAATGAAACTTAGAGGCCCAATATGTCTATTGAATAGAGTAAACAATTAAATATCCAAGCTCTTATAAGTACGCACCACACACAATGCAGAATCATCAATAATAAGGGGTCGTTGAAACAAGTTTAATGTGATGTTCTTCTGAATAAAATTAGGTTTAAACAATCCTAGACCCTAGTTGAAAGAAGCTCCAAAAGATAATGTATTAAGTAATCAATTTCTATACTCAAATTTAATTGGAATCAATTTAATCTTACAATCAAATAACTTTTGTTTTCAGATATGCCGAAGATATTTTTGAAGATGAAAATAGCAATGCAACTTAGAAGAAAGAATCACAGAAATTAAGATGCACCTGAAAGAGAGATATCTCATAAGAGTATAAGGCTTGCTCAAAATTACACAACAAAGATTCACTCCAAGCTAGTGTTCCAGCTAATAAGCAGTAGTCTTCACATTCATTCAGCTCTATCTAGCAAACAGAGTTTCTAAGTTAATAGCAGTTCACGAATTGCAGAACCCATAAAAATATGAAAGACAACTTGATTGTCAATTCCAGTCGATGTCATTGGCTTTATGTCAATAATTGGAATGCAAAAAATAATGTTTGAGAATATAGAATCCAAGGTTACCTGAGGAACTAAAAAGTACATTGAACCATTCTCATGCGTCATTAAAGATGATTTAACGTCATAATTGACATCAATGAAGCCATAAGCTGTTATATCGAATGAATCGACCAAGAGATATCTGCAAAAGAAATTTAGTATTATGTAATCAGAAGTGATTTCTGAGAAGCTAAAAATACTATAAACTTTTGCTAGTACTGCAAAATGAACACCAGCATTAACGTTTCAAAAAATGAAGAGTGATATGGGACATGTTATTTGAGTTACAAAAGGATAGGCTACTGTCATAATCGAATTGTAGTAGTTATCTAAGCAGATGATTTAATTTTCATTCTTCATGTATTGCAGCATGTATTTTATGTTGGTAAGAAAAAGGTATTTAATGGAAAATGGAATGTGAATCACCTAGTTAAGATCAATAATGGGCAGTTTGGATCATGTTAAGCTCCTTTAATTATTATTTTAACTTCAATTAAAAGTAGTTGTTTGTGTGCCCTATATAAACTAACCTTATTATGTACGCATAAGTTGTTATTTAGCAGTGAAACTATTAAATGCTCATGACCCTTTCATAGAGGAAATAGAGTTAATGTTGCATGCATCTAGTCCAACACTTCTCTAGTTCAATCACGATCAAGAAATAACTCTTGTAAGATAAAGGTCATAAGGTCGAAATCATACTTTAGAATCTGTCCATAATTGAAATTCCTTTGTTAAATTTTGATGCTTCGTTTATGTCTTCCATCCTTCTAAAAACTCGTTGGCCCCAGAAGATCTCATATATTAATTTGTTTCTGTTCATGATGTAAGATGTCACTGACCCCATATTTCGGGATTTTAGCATCTTTTTTGTTGTAGTGTTGTTTGTCACTCTATACATTTTATATCACTAATCAATATGGATCTTAACCCCTTGATCTTATCAATATAGCATCGAATCACACCCATTACAGTCATCATTATCCAACTCAGTGAATAACTAGCTAATTAGCAACCCTTGCACTGAATATCATCTGAATAATGAAGGAAAATTTTTTTCTTACAAGAAAACCTTCTAAATGTCTCCAGGTTCTTCTCAAGTGTTCATTTGATTTTAGTCAGAAGAAATGTGTTAACTTATTGGTGAAGAAATTAATATGTACCCTATTAAATTAATGAATATCTCTTTGACATTGCATTGTTTTATAATGATTTTTCCAGCTTGAAAAGAGTTGTGGAGCATTATTGGTGTACAATGGCTGTAAACCATATGACTCGTTTGTCCCCCTTACACAATTTTTTCCCTCCCTACCCCACACAAATCTTTACATATGCATGAATGCATTTGATATTGCTTTTCTTCATAAGCTAGAATAACGTAGACAAACAGAGAAATGGAGGTAGTACAACATGAACTGCTGCAACTCATGCAAGGTTGTAAAGACCATAATAAATTGTAAAAATAATTGAAAATTGAAAATTTGATGTCATCGTGAAAATCCAAAATCCAAGATGAAGCATAGCATAAGAATAGGCATCTTAAAACTTAAAGTTTGAGACTTTTCCAAAATAAATTATGTTTTTTTCGAAACATTTTAGTGATAAGAAAAATATATTTTTGAAAACCCTTGAGCCGTTGGGTTGACCCGAACATATCGAAACCAAAACTCATTTGACCCGAAATGACTTGGCCTAAATTAGCCCTGGCCAAAAATAACCTTGACTGAAAATGATCGGACTGTTTGATAGGTCTATAAACATTCATTGATTCCGTGAATAGATAATCAGGTTTTACCTTCAATTTTTTAAAGCAATAGTACCATAAGTACTTATTTTCTTACATTTTATTTCGTTTCGATACAGTTCATAAGTTCACTTGAGTAAATTTGATTTAGTAAATTAATGTTGTCCAATTATCTTTCAATATAAACCCATCACTATATCAACTACCAATTGCTATTTGCTCTAAAACTGAAATTGGATTAAATCCTTTCTCTACAAGTTCTTCATCCCTTTTCATTATAGCATAATTAAAAATATGTAATCTCTTCCACGTAATAACTAACAACCTATAAACTTACTTTTATAATAATTGACACAGAATGTGTGAAAGACATTTTACTAGGGATTATTATTGTTACTGCTTTGTTCTCAATGCCACCAACTAAAAACTATGGTACAAATTACAGTTCAGAAGACAAAACAGGCATGCTTATATTGTTTACTAAAGTCCCAATAAAATCTCACGATGCATAAAAAAGATAAATGAATGAAGGTACCTTCTAAATGAATTCCATTCATTGGTTTTAGAGGGTGACTGTAGAAAAGAAACTGCAGCGCCAATACCAAAAACCCCACGAGTCTTGTTATATGAAGCTGACTCACAAGTTGGATCATCTAATTGCTTGGAAATGTAAAACTGAGGAAACACTCCAGTTGACTCAGGCTGACAACAGAACCAGTTCAAAGAATTTGCACTAGGGGGCACAGCTACCTGTAACTCAAAACAATTGTAGCTTAAACAAAGCAAGAAAAACATATTGGTTTCCCAAGATCATGAAAAACAGGCAATTCATCACATGGAAAATAACTCGATTGCTAAGGTAATTATTATGCCTTAGAAAAAGACTCCGAGATGCAAGGCCGAAGCCAGGATTTTCATTTAGGGGGGGCCCAAATTGTTGATATACTAGCAAGTTATTTATTAAATAAAAATTAGTTAAACTATGAAAATTTGAATCATATAGACAGAAATTAACTTGAATCATAACAAAAATTATATTTGACAAATAGAGTTGAAGCTTCCCTATAATTACCCTTTTTGAAAAAAAAAAAGTGTTTTTTATTTCATATATTTGCCTTCTAAGTCTCCAAAAAAAACACAATTAAAATTAAGATAGCAAAAATATGAAGACACACACTAAAAATGATGAATGTGAATTATGAAAGATAGAAAGTAATGACACTATAGTATAAATTCAGGGCCGGCTGATTGGGGGAGCGTCATGAGCTACCGCTTAGGGCCCTGATTTATAGGGGGGCTCATATTTTTGCAATATGGTTAAAATTAAAATGAGGGCTTTTTGTGCTTTGTATAGCAAAATTAAATGAATAAGAAGAATATTAAAGTTTAATGTGAATTCACATTCGATCTATTTTTTAAAAGATAATTAGATAAATTGGTTAATAAACTTGTATTATCAGCTTGTATTGGATGATTAGTATATACTAGTATAAATTATTTTAGGTGAACAAAATATTGTTATTATTTTATGCTAATTATATAATCTCTGTTGATAATTTTTAATTTACTACTTTTATTATTAGTTCAATTAAGATAAGTGATGATAGTGGTTTAAACTTTAAAACGTAAAAAAAATGGCTATTTGAAATTTATGATTAATAGTTGTTGGTTTCACGTAATTATAAAATTTAGCAATATTTTAATATATATTAATAAAATATAATTGTACTAATTAAAGTACTAATAAACAAATTTATAAATACCAAAATGAATTAGAACGTAATTTTAGATTCTAGGGCCCATAATTTATTTTTGGCTCAGGGCCTTTAAAATGTCGGAGGAGACTCTGTATAAATTAAATTTATTAGTCTACTAAAAAATAAAAGTTCAAATTTGGGTTTGATCCATTACCTTAAATTACAAATATGTTATCCCAACCATTAACCTATAGTAATTTTTTTACAATTATGCACTCTTTAAATTATACTCCCTCTGATCTTATTTGTTCTTCCCACTTTCCCCAAAAGGAAATTTCACAAAGTTCTTCCCACTTTGAATCTTTCTTTTTTTGGACATAAATTTAGACCAAATTAACCTCACTCACCAACCCATATTTACATAAAATATCCTCAAAATTTATTAAATTAACCCCCAAAATACCCATTGAGCACTGCATCTTTTTGCATTCCCAATAATTCATGACCCTCTTTTTTAATAAATCCACCCACTTCCACTCATTTTCATCAACCCACCCACGTCCTTCATTTGCATTCTCAACTTTTCTCTCTCTTTGAATTCTAAATTTTCATCTTCAAAATTCTTAAGATCTACCCGTTTTCTGAAGTTGAATGTTAATACACACTACATTTTAATTCTTGTTTTGTTCTCTTTTACAAAACGAGTAATTTTGTGATTTTTGGTTGATTTAATATTTTCGAAAGTTTTTTTGGTTGTTGTTCATGACTTCTCTACTGAGAACTAGCCCTAGAGGAGGTGGTGAATGTGAATGGGGTTCTCAATGTTCTTGCTCAGAAAATGATAGATTTCACAGTTATAGTATTGATCTACTTCATAAGACCCTAAGTTCACTTGAAGATGAAAAAGAATTTTTGAAAGAGTTAGAAGATGATGCTTCTTCTATACTTATGGGAAAAGAAGAGGTTAAAAAAGAGTCCCCTACTCCGATGGTAGCTCCAAACACACCACCAGATCGGTTGAAGGTAAATTCAAGAAGGGTTTTCAAGAAAAAAAAGTCATCTTCTTCAAAAGGCTCTCTATTCAACCCACTACTACTCCTTTAAAAAATACAAAAAGAAATGTGAAATTAGCTGATCTTTATGCCTCTTTGTAATGTTGGTAAAAATGTTGCTGGTAAATGTTGATGTAATTTTTGGGTATTCTTAGTAATGTTGTTGAAAATCTAGAACATGTTGTTTGTTGATGATTCGTTGGGTATTTGTCTAAGTATGCTTGAATTAGTTGTGCGCTTGAATTAGTTGTAATCCTTGTTTCTTGAATTATTTGTCTAAGTAAACTTATTTCAGCAACCCTTTATTTCTGGTCATTTGTTTAACCCACTGAGCCTTCCATATTTCTTGAATTTGTCAATGATGAGTCTTCCATATTTGCTTATTCATTTGCAATCATATATGTTTTCGATGATGAATGAGGGCTAAACTGAGACTATTTCTTATAAATAAAAGAGCAATAATACAACTTGTTCTTTCAAACATTCATTCTAAACATATTATTCATGTATTCCTCTCTATATGCTAAGGACATACAATCCTTAACAGCCCATCAAGGTGCTTTTACTTGTTCTTCAAGGTCTCCATTGTCTTCAAGATGCTTTTCTTGTTGTGTGGAACATCATAGTTGTTGGAACCCTTAGCCTTTAAAATTTCATTCATTACGTATTATGGTGACATCCAAACATTATTTAAAGTCTTAGGATGTAACTCATTGTATGCATCTTGAACTGCTCGAATTAAGTTGTCTATTGATTTTGGCATCTTCTTGTGCATAAGAGATTGAATGCTCCTAAAAAAACCAAGGTCTAATATGTTGCAATCGGGGCGATTAGGTGGTTGTTGTGAATGTGAATCCATCTTGTTGGTAATATGATTGACATTCTTCATATCTTGAGAAATATGAGCTCTACAATAATCTTGTTGAATGAAAATTACCTTTGGTCCCTCATTTTGCCACTTTGCTTTGATTGCAAGTATGATTTTATGTATGAGCATGTTTCTTGTGGTTTGTTTGTTAACAGATTGTATTGGCTTTGTCTCCGATTCACCTTTTTTCCTTTTTTTTGATGACCGTTGTGCGGGAACTATTTCCGTGAATGGGAATATCCCAATCTTACCCTCAAAGATACATTGTCCCCGATCACTCCATCTTGGTCTTGCAACACATCCCATGAACATAACCTTTGGAATGAACTTACTTGATTTGTCGGATCTATAAGGTTTTGGTTCATTCTTTGCTAAATAAACTCTTTGTGATTTTCTTGATAAATAAAACCATTTTTCATCAATGTGTACATAATCAAAAAAACGTTTATATTTTGGTGTTGTGGTGATTAAAATATGATCAAGTAAACTAAGAATCCAACGAATTCTTACCAATTTGTTTTCTTCCAATATTTCGAGGTGCATAGCATTAGAATGAGGCATCAAATCTCCCCTCTTTTTCATTCTCCATACCGTGGATGGTGCTAAGTCTAATTTACTCGCCAAAGTTCTATCCCCCATTTGAATGCTTGCAATGTTTGCATATGGAACGGAGACCCTTTTTCTACCACAATTATGATAGTTGTGATACAAATCATATTTTTGACATGCTTGCTTCTGTTTTTCTGCCTTGTTCCATAAAAAACTGATGCTTCTTCGGTTATAACCGAACTTTTCGGCTATTTGTTTATTGAACCATGAGGTAGTACACCATTAACAGAGATGTTAAGTAAATGAAGCAATATTTATTGTCGCATTTGGTTGGTAATTCTTTGCTTATGATGATTTGGTTGATTTTGTGTAATTGGTGGTTCATTTGGTTGTAGGGATGGTGGAGGTAAATTTACGTCAAATTCATGATCTACAATTCAACCATTTAAGTCCCCTTCAACCAAATTTTGGTTTACTTCTTCAATTGAAGCTTCCACTTCATCATCTCCACGTAAACTTGGACCACTTTCAGAATCATATCTGATAAATGCTCTATGAAATAATGCAAAAAAGAAGCTACTTTTTGATTAATGTTGTTGATTAGTATTGCTATTTTCGAGTGTGAAATAATATGGACATGGTGTACGTATCACTGTTGAGTACAGTAGCTGTATATGAAATTAAGTTTCTGACGCTGAAATTGGATTGTTGATGGTGTCCTTATCTTCATTGTTGGGTATTTATACTTGTGTAATGTAAGGGATAAAATTAAGTTTAATTTTGTTTATGTAATCAAATGGCTGGAATTTGTTATGTAAATGTAGTCTAAAGGCTGTAATTTTTTTGTATCTTTCAAAACAGCCCTTAATCCTTGTATTTGATTCTGAATGGTTGAAAAAACCAATAATGATTTGTAATTGGGCATTGTAATTGTAATTTTTAGATTTAATTTAATGATTTAATAAAAAAACCCTTCAAATACCCCTTTAACATCAAATGTTCTGATTTCATATTTCAATGTACTTAATTATTTCACTCATTCAAATTATTACAAATAAAGGACTCTCTTTAACAATAATGAGTTCCTTGGTTCCTTCCTGGAACAATTATGGGAACAGCCACCAGGTCTTCAGCATGCATAGTTCTATATTAGTTCTGTATCTGGAAGAGGAAGAATAAGGAACAGCTTGGTGTTCCCAAACACGCATACATAATTCTGTATCTAGAAAAGGAAGAATAAGGAACAGCTTGGTGTTCCCAAACGCAAACAAAAGACCCAGCGTGTTCTATTTTAAAGCTTCTGTTTTCTGTAATAGCCATTAGGATTTTAGGCGCCTTTTCTTGATTGTATAGCCATTAGAAATGGAAGCCAATTCTATAAATAAGGCTCTCCTCCACTTTGTAAGTAGTTTTCAGTTTTTTAATCAATCATGAATTTTCATCAAAGTTAATTGAGCATTCAGATAACAAGTAAGGTTTCTGTTTTGTTGTTTCTGTCTTGCAAAGGTTGAGTGTATTCAATCCGTGAGAGATTCATACTTCTTCAAGATCACGTTGATCATTGAGAGAATTGTGAGGATTAAGGCCTTGCATTCCTTAGGGGAATCAGTGTCTTCTTCCAGGATAAGTAGTCAACCAAGATTACTTAGAAATCAAACCAATTGATCAGGATAAGTGTGTTCTTGATCGTCTGTACAAGTGTGCGTGTAATCAAAATATCAAACGACATCTTCCGCTGCAAACTTGGTCCACTTCCCATATTCCAAATGGGAAGGACAAATAAGATCGTAGAGAGCCGAAGCCAAAATTACAAAGGATTACATTTTCGGCAAGGGGGGGTTGGGCCTCCGCCGGCCCCGGTGTGGCTTCGCCCATGCCGAGATGTTAAGTTTATCTAGACTTATTGTGAATGCGAGCAAATAATCAGGGAAATATGAGGTGCACACACTTCATGAAACTTCATAAGCCAAGGAGATATAAAGTTATAAAGTGTACAAACTATCTTTAATTCATCGATGTGGGATAAACCACCCAAAACGAGACTCTAACATGAATTCAATAAAAATCTTCCAGCTCGAATGGTTCATCAATATTTTCAGCTAATGTCCATGCAATCAACTAATTTACTACATTAACCCAATGCCATTGCGTGACTACAACTTAGAGGGTTTTGGGGTCAGACAAATACCATTTGCAACTTCATGTAAATAAGAGGTGCACATGATTCAATTATTAATTAATATAGTAGAGCAACTTATAATCAGAGGAAACAACAGTAGTAAGTTACCTGAAATCTAATCAATCCACTAGAAGAAGAAGGAGGATGAAGCTTAAATTCCTGCAACGCATCCTTCAAAGCTACAATTCCATGCTCCAACGTCAACGCAGGTGGAAGAATTCGAGTAAGAGAAGCTTCAATTACCAAATCATCATCATAGGACTCAATTCCAAACGGATCAACTATTTTATTCGTATTCATATCCCGATTAACCTGCATTTAAACTCAATTATCAAGTAAACCAATCATGAAAAACAAGACGATTAGAAAGGAAAGAAAGAAGAAAAGTACCTTGATAATGGAAGTTTGATGAAGAAGAAGAGAGCGCAAGAGATAGAAATTGGAGGAAGAGGACGGCAATTTAGGAGAGAGAAAGGGTTTAGGTTTACGGAATTGGAAAATTGGGGATGCTGAATTGGGGAATTTTTGGTTGAGTATGCGATTGTTCATGGTGTTTGATGGTTTTTGGAAGGGGAAGACGAAGAGCTTTAAGAGTAGGATATTATCAGTTCTAGTCTTCAAGATAAGGTTTGTTGCTCGTTAGTTTTTTTAAATGAAATTGGAGGAACATTAGAGTTCTTCATTATTTTTGTTCATCCTCGTACGCGTCAGTTTGTAATCGATACAAAATGTAATTTTTATAGAAATATATGTTAACAAGTTTATTGGTCGTTTTTTTTTCTTTTAATAATTATATTTTTTCACAAAATTTATCGTAATGCATTATCATTTAAAAATGTGATATTATGTGGTAATAAAAATTATTAAAAAAATAACTTTTTTATGACCAAAATTTTATTACCATAGAAATGACATAATACATATAATAAAATTTACAAAACAAATATTCATATCACCACCAATTAATACCGATAACCAAACGGGCCTATAATGTTTAAATGAAGTTCTCTTTACCTATTGTAATTTTAAGATTTAATACTCTTAACATGCTTAGTTTATTGTAGTAGCTGGTATTCAAGTTTTAATTCTTGCCAAGTTTCTTAATCCATATTTAGACTCCTTTATCTGTTAGTTAGGATTATTAATCATGATTAGTTAGTTGAATCCTAGTTTAACTATTTGTTATTTGTTAATGATAATTAATCTAGTTATACTTTCTTTGCTTACTTTTTCATATTTTATTGTTATTATATATGTATGAGTAATTAGTTTTTGT
>NC_080053.1:10182203-10224703 GCF_026212465.1 Amaranthus tricolor
GACATAGCCTTTTCATTTTCTTATATCATTTGTAATACTTCATTGTAAGAGTAGTATTTCTCTATCATTATAATATAAACAAGACACTACACACTACGAAGGACGTAGCCATCATTGGATGAACCTCCTTAAATCTTTGTGTTTTTTTGCATTTGTTTTATCTTCTTTAAACGTTGTATCTTCTTTAAACGTTGTTAAGTCATTGAATTCAATCGGTTCATTAAGTTATTTCGTAGCTTGTTATCTTGATAAAATTAAAGGTTCTATACTTACACTCTAATCAAGCAATTATTTCAATATTATTCATATTTAATTTAATACTCCTACTAGTCCTACATCAAAGGCATATATTTCTACAAACCCAGAAATATTACAGTTTATGCCCATAAAGATTAACAAAAATGGCGTACTGAGTTTATTATTTTCAACGTGCTTTTCAATGATTGAGATATGAAATGTTAATGTTAAAAAATAAAAGAAGAGAAAAAAACGGAGAAGTGGTAGAAGTATTGGTTGGTAGGACCAATAAGTTAGAAGATAGTATAATGATAAACAAGCTCACTTAGGTCTCTTGAAAAGTTTGAATTGAGATTGTGTCTTTAGATAGATCAGGGATAGGAGAAGTAAAGGAAATAATTAATATCAATTTGTTTCTTATTTCTGATGACTATTTGTATTGTAAGGACTTTCAGGAAGATTTGTATGTTTATTATGGTGAATTAAAGGGTTATTTGGTTAAAATCTTGTCCTATATACGAGAGGTTTGATATCAACTAGAAAGAATGGGTAAGTTTGAAGCATTAGACAATTCGGAGCAAGCCGATTTGAGTTTCTTATCAACGAGCATCTTGTATTGGAGTGTCGTCAGCCTCACCGTCAACGTTGGCATCAACTAGGTGTGTAAGTCGATTTCATTTGCATTGTTTGTTTGAGTTGTTTTGTTCCAAATCTCTTTTTTTTTTTGTTTTATTTTGTTTTTTACTAGGAAAAAATAATTTCAAGATTTATCCGGAGTAGTTGAGAGTTCTGGCTAATGATGTTTAACAACAGTTATCTCAAATTTTAAACCTGAAGCCTGAGGCATGCTTTTCAGTTGAAAAACAAGAATCGGTTGTGAGAAATGGTGGGGGAGAGGAGATCATTAATTTACTATTAATGGGTGAAGAATCTCATAATTCTGCTCCTTTGTTGATTATTCCTATTCTTAGATTGGCTGACACAGATAAAACTTCTCTTATATGGCTTGTCTATCATGATCCTATAGTAGAAACTACTTTCCATAACCAACTTTGTGTTGATGTATTTGGAATCCGATCTCCAGAAAGTTTATTCGAAAGAATTGATGAGGCTCTTCGAGCTAATACATTATTTGACAACTGCAAAAGTTATTTGATTCCAGAAAAAAAAAATTCTATGGCGGGAAATACATGCTTGTGCTTGATGGTTTGTCAGAACATGATCCAAGAAAATGTTCTTATTTATTAGAATCTTTGTTGTCTATATCAATTGACTGTAAACCCGGTAGCAAAATACTGGTCACGTCTAGATGCACAAGTCTAGAACCAAACCTCTTCTCCCCGTTGCCAATTGCTTAAAATGCACCTTATATGTTACCTTTGCCTACTGCTAGAGCGTCGAGCAATGTTTCTGAACATAGCATTCTCAAAGATAGAAGAAAAGATAGAACTCTCAATCTTATTGACATTGACCATAAAAATTTTAAGAATGTATCCATAATCTACTAAGAATTCGAACCGTAGCTTTCATCCTATCTTCTGACCCCACCTTAGAGAAGTGGCATCATGTATATGATATTTTTCCCTTTAGTTCAGAAAATTTGTATGATTCTATTAAGTCTGTAATAAGCCTTATGCAAGACAACCTCCTTTAATATACCCGTTCACTCATGTTGTTCCCTTCATTGTTTCCACTTGACTACATATTTATGATCTAGCTGAACTACAACAACTTTGGGAAGTTCAAGGGTGTCTTGATTTGATGCCTCCAGCAAAAAGATTCAAAAATTTTTTACGTAAACTTCTCAAAGTAGAACATTTTATTAAAAAAGGTGAAAGTGATAAAAAGGGGTTTGATGCTCTACAAGGTACAAGTTTTGAAGCATGAGGTGGTGAAACATTTAGTAAGAGATCATTATCGTTTACTTTGTAATCCTACACAGAAAGTCAATCATCAAAAAATTCTTCATGTGAGCTTTATGGTGGACTCTTATTGGAAAGCTCCATAGTGGCTTCGTAACGCGAAACAGTTGGAGACTCTGCTTTTTCTTCCTCACCAATCTTGTGGGCTTGTTGTTATTCCGGAACTCAAATAAATTCTGGAAACTCTAAGGGGTTTACAAGCTTTGGATTTAGCCAATAAGGTCGTGATCACCATAAACATCCTGAAAATGATAAATTTCTAGCAAAGATTGAAGAGTTTGAAGTCTTGCAAACTCTTGCCACCGTTAAAAACTTGGAAGTTCAAGGATGGGCGGGAATAACTTTTGTGAAATGAGCTATGAGACAACAATTCTCATACTTTCTCAGTAATCTTGTGTCCTTAATAAAAACAGATTTTAGTCACTATTGAAAATTTCCATCCTTTAGTACAATGCGTAATCTTGTGTGCCTTCAGCTTTGGAGCCTCAATGCCTTGGAGTGGATAGAGGATTCTGATAATTACGAGGAAGCTGCTTCTACAACAACATGTTACCCATCCCTTACGATTTTGATGTTGGCTGATCTGCCCCAACTGAAGGGATGGTTTTAAAGGAATAAAAATGAACTTCCAGAACAAGTTTTCAATTGTCTTTTTGAACTCAGAATAAATGGTTGCCTAAAGTTGATGTCCATGCCCTTCGTTCGAGCCGTTGAGAGATTGGAAGTAGTCAATACACATGTAAACCTACTGAAACAACTACTGAATGATCTGGAAACATCTATTACTTCCACATTGAAGAAGCTGCATATCAATTCAGTTCATGAATTGGATTCTCTTTCAATCACCTTATCTTTCTTGCATACATTGACCATAAGAAAATGCAAATAGTTGATCAATGTTGTTAAAAACCTTCAGCACCTTTCAGACATCTCAGAATTCATAATTGCAGCCAGCAGATTGAGAGATATATCGCCCCCATTGCACAGACCCTCTGTCCTTGAAGAACCAAAATCGAGTCATGTGAAGAGCTGGATTCTGCAGCTTTGACAAATGATGATGAGGGAATCAACGAGATTTTAAGGGCGACATGTAAACATCTCTCAGCTATTTTACAAATCTCTCTTTGCATTAGCAATATAAGTTGAGGAACCTTCTGGAGTCAATTGGGTACCTTAGCCAGCTTCAATGGCCTTCCATCCGATATTTACCCGATTTGGTGAGCTTCCCCGATATTTACCCGAATCACTAAAAAAGGCTTAAACTAAAGGGCCTGGATTGCATGTAAGTGGTACAACTCAAAAAAATTTTCCCTCAAAATTAGAGTATTACATTTCAGTCCCCAGGGTAATATTTTAAGTCATGAAATAATCCCTTTCTCACATTCTTGTTAGCCGTTGCTCTCCCTCAATGTGTATTTAGGTTAGGTTTACTTCGACTTTTTAGTGACGAATAGCCAAAAACAATTAATATTTATAGATTTACACAGTTAAACTTGAAATCAATTTATATAATAATGATATAGACTATTGTACAAATCTGATTGTTGTGAAATCAATTTCTATAATTTGTGTTAGCATTCATTTCCCAGTGTTCATTTAATATTTATTGATTTTTATCAATTTTCTAAATATATAATTTTATGCAGTCATGCCTCGTTTGCCGCTCTGAAAACGCCAAAAGGCTATTGTTTCACTTATTTATTTTATCAGATTAAGGGATGTGATGATGATGTTTATCATTTCTTACCTAATGACTTTTCTTGAGTTACTTAAAATTCCGAGAAAAATAAATGTTCATTCCACCCAAAGAAGCTTAATACTAGGTATGAGAAGTGTTAATGAGTTTTTTTAGAGATGAATTAAGTTGTTTTGACCAACTTAGGATGGATAAGAGTACTTTTCACAAGTTATGATTTGCTTAAGAATCATGGTGGTTTAAAGGAGTCTAGAAATATGTTTGTGGAAGAGAGGGTTGCAATATTTTTAAACATATTGGGCCATGATCAAAAGCAAAGGTTGATTGTTAGACGTTTGAGAAGATCAAAAGAGACGATTACTAGGAACTTCCGACAAATACTGAGGTGTATTATGTGATTGCACAATATCCTATTGAAAACTGCTGAACCTATCCCCGAGGATAGCAATGATGAGAGATGGAAGAGGTTTAAGGTACATAGATTAACTGTTTGTGTTTTAGGTTTATACGAGTTTATATAATAATGATACATTTTTGTGTGGTAATTTGTAGAATTGTCTTGGGGCTTTAGATGGAACATTCATCAACCTAAAAGTTCAAGAGGTTGACGAGCCTCGGTATGGAACAAGAAACGGTGAAATTTCAACTAATGTATTGGCAACTTGTTCGGTAGATATAGAGTTTGCCTATGTTTTACCGGGTTGGGAAGGCTCAACAGCTAATAGTAGAATCCTAAAAGATGCCCTTTTAAGAACTCATCCAATTAGGATTCCTCGTGGTGAGGTATTACCTATCTCAACATCTTAAGTTATGAATGTAGATGAATAATGAGCTTTTTTTTTTATCAATTTTCTTAGGAACTTATTACTGAGTTGATGCTGGACATACAAATGGAGAAGGCTTTTTGGCCCCATATAGAGGTTAAAGGTATCATTTAAAAGAATGGAAAGATGGTTACAAACCAAGAACATCACTAGAGTATTTCAACATGAAACACTCGGTTGCGAGAAATGTGATTGAAAGGTGCTTCGGTTTGTTAAAGATAAGATGGGCAATACATCGCAATTCTAACTTTTATAAAGCTAAAACACATTCCAATATTATATCTGCATGTTGTCTTCTCCATAATCTTATTCATAGAGAAAAAAGTTTGATCCGCTTGAGCCTTTGTTAGATACTGATTATGGACAACAACTGATGAATGTTGATGATGATGGCCACAATATTGATGTAGTTGAATCATCTATTGCTTGGACTCTTTGGAGAGACAATCTTGCTCGTTAAATTTTTGATAATTGGAAGCTTTATAGGGGAGCACAATCAACTACAGTTTGATTATGTTTCATGTTATTGCAAAATTGTATTGTGAATGTATGTGAACTTCTGATACTATGAAACTTTTGATATAATGTGTTGTTTTTAATGAGCTATGTTTTAATGATATGGCATTACTGATCTTTTTTAATGAGTTTGTTAGGTTACCCAATGTGCAAAGTAAATTTCTCCACTTTATTTTATGGCATGTTGTATAACGAGCTTGCTATTTGAATATTCCATGATTATGCCTATATGGTCTCATTGTGCTCGCATAATATTGTGCTGTGAGCGAAAGTGGAGCAAGTGTTGATAAGAATACTCAAAGGAGATGGACTTATGGAGAAGATCAACTTTTGGTGAATTGTTGGTGGAAATGTTTGCTATAGGGAAATGGAAAGCCGAGAGTGGTTTTAGAAGTGGTTATTTGGCGCATTTGGAGAAGTTATTTGCTGCAAGCATGCCTGAAATTGAGCTGAAAGTCTCTTATATTGATTCAAGACTCAGCTATCTTAGGAAACACTTCAATGCTTTACAAGATATCAAACTAAAAGGTAGCAGGTTCAGATGGGATGATAACCAAAAAATGGTGACTAGTGATTGTACACTATTCGAGGATTGGGCCAAGGTGATTGATTCACACTACTATTATTTTCATCACAATTGACAACCAATTTGGTGTAAACCTATAAATACAATACATTCCATGTCCATTTGTATTTTTCATGCTATGTGTCAAAAGGTTGATCGTCATTATAAAAGTGCTTTGCTGAATCAATTTCTTAACTTCCCTAAATTTTTCACATATTTTAAAACATAATCCTTTCTGTTTGGATTTTCTCTATAAATCCTTTCCATAGTCCTTTGCTGAATATGTAAATCCTTTCCATAGTCAATCTTTTTGTGCTGACCCACTTGCTTAAATTCTTCTTTCTTGATATATCTTTGTTGAAATTGTCAATCTTTTCCTCTATGAGGATGAATTTGATTTTCTTTTCTCTACTTTTTTGTTGGGTTTTTATTATATGGTATTTTTGTTTGGATTGTTATTTGATTTTTGAACTTTGGTTATTTGAAACTTTGTTGTTAATAGTTGAGCTGTTTTTGTTAGTTCTTTAGTCTCCTCAATAAATTTATATTACAAAGTCATAAAGATGCAAAAGGCGTGTTTCAGAAACCTTTTCTATTTTATGATGATCTCGAGTTAATCTACTCCAAAGATTGAGCCATGGGTTCAAAAGCTACAATGCCTACTGATAAGTTTGATGAAGAGACCATGCTCCAAGATACAACACCAAGCAAAGAAGAAAACAAAGAAGAAGATGTGCCCAATTAGGTGTCGGCGACTAATAAGAGGGTTGTAGATGAGAAGGTTGTAGATGAGGTCTCTTCCAAGGAGAAAAAAAAAAAAAGCTGCGCAAAAATAAAGACATACAAGTATGCAAAAAAATTTAGAAACAATGTTGGAAAAAATGATTAAAAGCAGTAATGCACAAATTGAGAAGTTGGTTTCGGTGTTGGAAGCTCCAAAGAATTCTAAATCCAGTTTGCATGAAGAATTAGGAAAAGCTCATGGCATTTCAAGAGCACAAGCACTAATCTTGTCTAAAAAGATGAACGAGGATGATATTGTGTGATATTTCGTGATTTGCAGGACGAAGATGAAAAATATGATATTCTTATGATGATTTTAGATCAAGTGTAAAGCAATTTGTTGTTATGAACTTTTGTAAGTGTTTGAGAAATATGACTGTATTTTCTCTTGGATTTTTATCAAGTACTTAATTCCATTGTACCAAACTCTTTTGTTGCACCAAAATTAATTCTTTAGTATAGATACCAAACCAAGAAAATTTTATCCCATAAATTATCTCCCCTAGTACAAGGTCCCATGGTACTCTTTCTTCCAAAATTGATTACCCTGTAAATGTTATACTGTATTCCAAGCAGACCCTTGGTGTTAGCTTTTATCATATGTACTAAGGGAGTGTTCATTATACTCAGTGAAAATGTAATGAAGTGTAATTTGTTAAGGAAGAAAAATGGTAATGGAAAATGTTATTGATAATTCTTGTTTAGTTTGAACAGGTACGAAATGACTAATAAAAATAAATTCTTAGGAAATTTCGTGTGGTATCCCTAAGGTTTTAGGTTTTCCACTTGGTAACAAAAACTTTTTAAAAATCCACGCGGTAACCATGAAGTTTTCCATAATGTACCATCGTGACCTTTTTGAACCAAAAGTGTTAGGCAACATTAAGTCTTCAGCATTATCACATTCTGATGGCATTCGAACCTAACCCCAAATGAACACACTCTCTCTCATCCTAACATTTCCCCCAATTCCATTAAAACCCTAACTCTAAATCCCCAAAAGTGACTTTAAATTCCCTAATTTTAATCTACAAAGATCATAATCAAGCTCTAGATCAAGAAAGGTTAATAATTTAATCTTGAATTTTGGAAACTTTGAAAAATTTCAAGTCCTAATTTGTTGCGGTTGCTGTCGATTTTTTTTGTTCAAATGTCAAATTCTTGATGTTGAATGTTAGAAATCTATACTGTTGGTCTTGAATTTTGAAAATCTTGTTATTGAATCATAGAAATTTACATTCTTTCTGTTGAATTTAGTACCATCTTATTGTTGAATGTTGGAAACCGAAAGTACTTTATTGTTACTTCCAAGCGAATTTGAAGAAATATTGCGCAAAAAATCATTTTAAGTACAAAGGAACTTTAATTTTATAGAAGATGAAAAATTGAAAAAAAGTAAAGTTTGAATTTGGGGGAAAGAATGTAAATTGGATGAAAGAAGATAGAATTAGAGTATATGATTTGGGAGAAAATGTTAAAAGCATATGAATTTTGTAATGGACATTCGAATAAAAGAGGTTTCAGCAGCCTTCTAGCTTTGAGTTAATGTTTCCTAACTTTTTTTGTTCGAAAAGGTCACGGTGGCACATTATGACAAACTTTAGGGTTACCACGTGGATTTTAAAAAAGTTTTGGTTAACACGTGAAAAACCCAAAATCTCAAGATTACTACGTGAAATTTCCCTAAATTCTTTCTCTTAATCCCTTGGTTTATCTTTATAATGACCATTAAAACATGAAGATAATTGAAAATTCAAAATTTAAGATCTTCAATATCATTTAAATAATCGAAAAAAATGAAAGATCAAGATTCATCATCATTTGATCATCAACAAGAAACAAATTCAACAACCACTCTTCCCTTGCTTTCTTATATATTCAGCATTCTCTAGAAAATAATGAAAATCAATTGAAAGATAGAATAAAAATCAACAGAGAAAATAAATCATTCAATGTCGTAAAAAGATTAGTAAAGAAAAATCTTGAATATAGCACTGCCATTGACAGTCGCCATCACCGCCATATTGATGTTACTTATTGCTTATTGCAACATAGTTGAAATGATAAGATGAACATGATAATGGAGGTGGAGAAGATATTGAATTGGAAAGGGATGAAATGAATAGAGTAGAGAAGATGATGAAGAATTGACATTATAATCTACTTCCGTTGACAACTGAACGATAACACAGTAATCTATTATACTTCAGGAACAAATTACATTATTTTTGCATTAAACGTAACAGTTTCTAATATATTGCTTTAACAGAATTGAGTAATCAAAATCCTATACCAAACAAGCACAAACTATAAAAAGTTATCGCTTTAGAACTATAAGTAATCATTTTGACGTTATAAGTGATCACTTTTAGACATCAAACTATGTTTTTATTTAGAGCATATAATGGTCATCGAAAATTTAAATTAATTAAATTAAATAAATTAATTAATTTATTAATTAAGCTAAATATCCCAATATTGCAAAATTGTTATTTTGTGCAATAGTATTTTTGCGGATCGCGAAAGACTAGCAAATCGCGAGATTTCAAGACAAAGTTTCTGTTTTGGAAATTTCTCAGGTCGCGGCCCGCGACTTTCGCGCTGGTTTTTGCAATGTTCGTTTTATTCGATTGATTTATGATCGACATCGATTCGTGAATTGATGTTGCGGTTCATGAAGTGACATATTACTTCATGAATGGTTGTATGCTCTTCCATAAATATAGAAGACATTTGTAAGTTATTTCTTATATGAGATATACATGGAATATACATGTGTTCTCTGAATTCTTCTCCTCTCTAGCACTTTACATAGAAATTGCAATCCTCGATTGTAAATTTCCGTTTTTTCTTCCATTTAAGTTTTCTCATGTCGTTCTAATTTTCTTATGCTAAGAATTTAGTGAAATTCTTTGTATCTCAAAATATATTTCCTGTATACGTTCCCAAGCACCGTAGTAGGAAGGAAATGATGTTTTAGGAAGAGAGTCTCGCTTAGAATTTATATCAAGTCACATACAAAATCTTCTTTTTACTATGCTCGATGTATGGTGATTCCCGATGATAAAGTCTACATTTGGTGTATGTCAAGCAAAGGTTTGGACTGGTCGTATTTTTTTATAACCTACAAAGTTTATGTAACTTTATTTTATGAGTTTAATTATTAATTTAAAGTCATAATATACAACAATCTAAAACGTCATTTTTCTAAAGTAAGTATGGCAAGTCTCAAAGTTTTAACCACAAACTTTGTCAAAATTGACAAATTTGTTGGGAAAGTTTTAAATTTTGCTTATATGGAAATTACACCATGATCGGGTGATGAGATAATCGTAGAGATTTTCGAAAGGGTGCATTAGTTCAATAAAAGAATGCATTGGTTTGACAAAGGGGCACGTTGGTTCATGAAAGGATGCATTGGTTCATGAAAAGTTGCGTTGTTTCTTGTTTTGATCAAGTTATGTAAGAGAGATGGACATAATTACATGGTAGAGATGCTACTTCTCAAAAATGTAATTGTTGGTAAAATCTAAAAGTCAAGTAAGATCTTCTATTTACATTAAGTAAAAATTTATTAAGTTCTCTATGTTAATTTCATATGTTTATTAATTTTATGATAATAGAGAAATATTTTAGGTTACATATTTAAGTAAGTTTTTATATTCATGGAAATTGGTAAAGTGATCATGGTTATTTGGTCATGTTTGTTATTTGGTGTAAATGATAAAACTCCATTAATTTTTATCAAAGAAATTTGATGGTTAGATGTATAAGTAACTTACCATAATTTTATGATGATTAAAATTATTATCAAAGATGTATAAAGTTTGCCAACTATTGTTTTAACAAGTATTCTTTGATGCATGATTAGATGATAAAAGTTCTATTCTTTCTGACATATTTATCTTGTATTATTTTGTATCATGTTTTGTTTTTTTATAAAAAGACAATAAGTGTTATTATTAAGATTAATTATTTTTATAATTGCATTAATACATTAATGGTAATATGTTAATTTTTGGGTCTTTGCATGTTTGGTATGACAAGATAAATTTTGTTATGGAAGTTAAACATTATATGTTGGTTATGATTGGTTATCGTTTGACCAATTTCAATAATGATTTTGTTATTGATGTGTGTTTCACCATTTGAGTGAATTGACTTAAAAAGTTGCATGATCCATGTTTAGTTAACAATAAAGTTAATTGAAGTATAAAGTATATTTTTGCAATGTTGTTCTTAACAAAAGTTTATGTTGCATTATTTTGTTTCATGTGTAGAATTATTTCTATGAACTTGTGCATGATTCAAGTTAGTTTTTATGATATATTCTTTGTGGTTTTATAACCAATATTGTTTAATTTTGAACATATAAAATTTTTATATGGGTAACATTATTTTGTCAATTATTTATTTTACCTAAGTTTATATAAATGTGTTTATATATGAAAGGGTACAAAGCTCTTGACACGAATAAGTTTAAAGGTTTATCATCAAGGATTCATTAAAAGTAAGTTTTAATATAAAGGTGATGTTAACAAGGATTTGAAAATTTAATAATGTTATTACATAAAGGTTGAAAGTTATCAACATTATTTTAAACTCAGAAATTTATTCATTAAAGTTGTTTTTATAGAGGTTAAGTTCCATAATGTTTATAAGTAAAATGAGTTTAATGATTATATAAGTAATTTTATACATCAAATAAATGATAAAGACAATTTTGTCATGTTTTATTTTGATATATATGATAGTTTAATCTTATATGGTATAAGTGTTGATTTGCTAAGTAAAACAAGATATGAATTCTTTCATTATTACATTGATTAATGTATTAATTGAAATTCACATGTTACTCTTGAACTAGAGTATACGTCATCGCTTTAAGTTTCATTATGGTAATTCAAGTTCCATAATATGTTATTATTTTGATTTTCAAAATGTGCATTATTTGCATGAATATATGTAAAGTTTTATACTAATATTTATTTTGGAGGAAAGTACTAAATAAGTTTTATTCCGGTTAATGGGTATGATAAGGTATTTTATGTTGTCGGATAACACCTAATAAATTTGGTGTGACAATTATAAGGAAGAATGTAATTATTTAAATTAAAGTTGATATTAAGTGTTTTACTTGGTTTAAAGTGTTTGATTTAAAGAAAACTCCTAGTTATTTTATTACAAAGGAAATTTATTTTGAATTATCTCAAGGTTCAAAATAAGGATGCATCTATATAGATTATGTTATTTATAACATCTACTATAAATTCTAATTATTAGAACAAAAGATATTATATATAAATGTTATTTGATTATAATACCAAGTGATGCAATATTTATTTTGAAATTTATTTTCAATGTTAGATAGGTTTAAATACCTACAAAGTTTATACAAATGATTATGACACTTTGTTCTTTTTTAAATTGATTTGCTAATCGTTTGATAAAGCATGTATTTCTAAAAGAGAAAATATAAGTTGCTTTATTAAGGAAAAGGTTTTTAATGAAGTTTGGTTTTGTTAAAGCTTTCAAAGTAAAGGTTTTTAATATTGTATTCATATTACTAATATGACGGTTTACCCATAGTTATTTATTTTGATACTTAAGTATCATATAACTTTAAGTTTTCTAAAAGAAAATTAGCATTGATGTGTATCGAGGGAATAATTGTTTGAATTTTAGTAACTTAATCTCCAAGTAAGTATAACAATATGTTATAGATATATTTTCATATTATATATGAAGATCGGTGAGCATGTAATAATGTTCAAGATTTATTAAGTGGTATTATACTTAATATGATAATTGATTATTGAATTTATTTCAATAAGGTTATAGAAAATACAATGGTTAAATAAATGTTTGAATTTTGATATGGTATGTTGTATCATGTATATTTTAAAAATTATGATATATTTATTTTGGAATTGTATAAGTAAAGTTGACAAAGTAATATGTCATATTCCTTCTATGAAGGAAATGGTGGAGGTAAATGTTAAATGAATTTTAACACAAAAGTTTAAGGACTAAGAGATAAGTATTTTATTATACTTAAGGTAAAGTCCAAAATTACCCTCATAAATTACCCTCATGTCTTCTAGTTGAAGTTATTTCCTAAATACTTGGAATGGTTATATAAATTAAATGTAATTTTGATTTATACAAGAATCAAATTATTTTATAATTGTTAAGTAAAGTTTTACTTACAACTTAAAGTTCCTTAATAGGAAAATTATTTGAAGTCCAAAATGTTTATGTTGTATCATGAATTTAGTTAATTTTGTAGTGGAAGTTCTTCAAATTTGAAGAGGTACTCAAGTGTGAGTTTGATCTTTAGTGAATTGGCCATTCTCTATGTTGATCAAAGTATATGTTTGTGGGGGAGGTACCAAGTTTTGATCACCCAATAACAAACAAAGTTTTAACTTATTCCACTATGGTATTAATGTTATTTGTCATGATTTAGACAAATATGTAGACTGTATAGTTTAAAAAAAAAACTCATATTTGTGATATTTAAAGCCAAAGTTGTGCACAAAACAATCTAGTGTGATTGGCAAGTGGCTTGTATAAGGTATTGATAGTCGAATGTAACTTTGATAATGCTATGACATCTAATTGAGGTAAAGCCGAAAATTAGGGCTTATCAAAGGAGGGATCACAATTTTTGACTATGTGCACAAAGTTCAAAGTTAGACAAAGTATTCTTACTAAGTCTATGAATTTCATGGTTTAATAAAATTGGTACATGCCCATTCTTCAACACCATGAGTGAAACCCAATTTGATGCTAGAAGAAACATCTAGTCTTGAATTCAATGTGGATTGATCATTAATCAAATGTTGAGAAGCAACACATAAGTGATCCTTAGTTGCTTTGTTCGTGATGTTGAAAAACGAGGTAGTAGAGTAGTACCTCGAGCTCTCCAATTTCTAGAGTTTGGAGATCTCTAGATTGAGTGCTTCATTCACGAAAGCATGATAACCATGAGAAGCTACCTATATGAGTTCGGGGTTTGGCCGCCTCAATGAAGTCAAGGGGCATACTTGTGACTTCATTGGACTTATGAATAGATATGGACGCATTGCCTTTAACGTGTCACATATGTGAGTTTAACGAATTATTCAATGTGCACCTCCTTCAATTGGTTGGATATATCTGCTTAATTCAATCCGGACGGACATTAGGGGATATAACCAATTGTAAAAATGTGTTGTACTAGGTGTCAATTCAATTCGGACGGTTATTGACATTGATGAATGAAATGGGTTAGATATTATGGATCGCGAAAGAGGAAAAGGATTATACACACTCTAAATGGGAGAGGATTATTGTTAGGGTATAATGGTATGGGGAATGAAATTAAATTAATTAAATAAAATAAATTAATTAAATAAATAATTAATTGAAAATATCCCAAAAATTACAAAGGAGTCGAGTGAGGTCGACTTCGCAAGATGGCAAAAATGGAACTTGCACCAGGCGAGCGACTGGTTTATACCTAGTCAGTTTGTGCGGTTTTTCGCAAATTAGTTTTATCCATTTTGTTGGTTATGCTATAACTACCTATGGTTAAAATGTGATATATTCTGAAATACGTAGGGATGGATTGATTTAATGTCGACATTGGTTCGTGTATCAATGTTGCATTTCATGAAGCGACATTTTACTTCATTAAATGGTGTTTGCTCTTCTATAAATACAAAAGGCATGTTATAGATTATTTCTTACATGCATTTTCTGAATTCTTATCCTCTCTAGCACTTTACATAGAGAACTTGCAATCCTCGATTGTAATTTTTTGTTTTTTCTTTCATTTAAGTTTTCAAATGTCATTCTAATTTCCCGTGCTAGGAATTTAGTGCAATTCTTTGTATCTCAGAACATATTTTCGGTATACATTCCCAAGCACCGTAGTATGGAGGGAATGATTTTTTAGGATAGAGAATCTCACCTAGAATTAATATCAAGTTCAATACAAAATCTTCTTGTTACTTTGTTCGAATTTAAGTATCGGTATCTTGGAGTTCTTAGTGATGTATATAAGCATAGTTCTTGATTGTCATATGTAATTTGTTTTTCTACTAAACATTTGTAACATGATTTATAAGTTTGATTTATAAAATTAAAGTCACATTTACAATAGAACCATATACAATTGGTTATGTTCGTTCAGGACAATACTCAGAAAAAGTAGAACCACAGGAGGTAGGGAAACAAACAAGGCAATTGGGAAAACATCAAAAAACCAACTCAAAACAACTCAAACACAAACTAAGAAGTGAGAATCTCAAATTCAGCAGGGCAACAAGAAGAAGTAGAAGTGATGTAAATAAATTATTTACATGGCCCAAATAGCAAGAGACCAAGGGCTTTAATAATCATCAATTATAAAACCATGTAATTCAGTAAACATGAAATGTTAGGTGTTAGTTAGGCTTTACACAACAAAATTGTAACTAACTAACTAATTCATAACGGTTGTATTCTGTGAGGACAGCTAGCTCACTCTTACGAGTTGTAATACACGGTTTGTTAGAATTTGTTAGAAAGGCAAGGTTATAAATAAGCCTTTCCCTCCTCCTTTGTAATTCGTTTTGATCAAAATAATAAAAATTCAGTGCGAATTTAGAAAGTCTGGCTTTGAGTCTTGGATGTGAGTAAAACACTCGGGTGTTCCTTATACCTTGTGAATGAACCTAAGGAATAAGGGCATATACTACTACATTCAAGGAAGTGAACCTTGATTATGTAGTGGAGAAGGCACTTGATTTGTGAGTGAAGCCAATCTTTCCTTTCTAAGGCAAGAATTTGGCAGTCACAAGCCAATATTCTCACTTATTCAGTTTGTGTATTAGGTTTGATGTCGTTTGTTGTTTGGCAAGAGTCCTTGCCTTGAGTGCAGACAAGAGTTCTCAGTGGGTTTTCTTGAAGATAAAGTGTATCAACATAATATAAACCGAAATGAGAGTTAGATTAGGGTCTAACATGTATTCTAAAACTCTTATATCACCAAATGGAAAAGGTTTGAAGTACCTTAGCTTGATGAATTATAACGATTTCAATGAATTTACTATGTTTGAAAGAAAATAAACAATGCAAAATGATACAATAATTTAAAAAGGTTCACCCAATTATTGCTATGTCCTCCGAAGTGTGTAGTATCTTGTTTATACTATTTCAATGGAGTATAACAACTTTTACAAATGAAGTATACAATATGTGAGAATTAAAGGCTATGTGTCTAGGCTTAGGGGTTTGTCTTTGATGTTTTATAGTGATCATATGAGCTCTCTAATTATACAGGCTAATTACATTTAATGAGCCTACAACCTTAATGCAAAGAATTAACAACATTAAAACAGATCCAAGAACTTGAAACGACACAAACAGAATCAAATGAGCTTCTGACAATAGCGCTCATTCGAGCAATCACACAACTCGTTCGAGCATATTTCATCTGATGCTTCTGATCTAAGTGCAAAATAGTGCTCGTTCGAGCTCCCTACCGCTCGTTCGAGCACATTTATCCAGCAAGCTACTGTTTTGTTGTTCTGAACTGCTTACTCGTTTAAGGCACTTGACTTCTTTGGATGCCTTGTTCGAGCACCTCGAGCAGGATCTGACTCTTGGTCTTCTAAATCACCTCATTAAATTCATTCATCATGATATTATAACCATGTTTAAGTCCCTCCATCAATACGCCATTAACACCATGCATTGATCACCATCTTAAACACCCACTTTAAATCATACACTTAATCCCCACATTAACACACACATATTATGACATCCATAAGATTTCATTTCTATGCACCCACTAATTCATAAACTTGAATGTGCACTATTAGTGGTATTAATATAGTATTAATAAAGTATTAGTCGTATTTGGTAGAATCGATTGATTTTACGATATGATTTCAAGATTCAATATGAGAGCTACTTCCGATACAAGAATGATTTTTTTTTTTAAATTAAATACTT
The DNA here is from genome assembly GCF_026212465.1 of Amaranthus tricolor. NCBI lineage: Eukaryota > Viridiplantae > Streptophyta > Magnoliopsida > Caryophyllales > Amaranthaceae > Amaranthus > Amaranthus tricolor. Next base: position 10,198,734 of record NC_080053.1, read on the forward strand.
ATTAATTAATTCATAAGTATTCATATTTCGTTTAAAAAAAAATGTATTCACAGTTATTTGCAACAAAAATTTGGTCTACTTCAATTATTGATTTGCAACTTATATTATAACAATAATGCGAAATGATTGATGTCAAAATGAATATTTTGTTTCCGGTTGAATTTTAGTCTGAAAATGGTTGGAATTTTTTTCCGACTAAATGCAGTTAGAAATTAGTCAGAAATTTTCAATTTAAAATTTTTCTTTTTTTTTAATATAAAATTTCGACCAAGCATTAATTAATTCTAATTTTGTTTTTAATGGATTTAATCATGTATAACAACTAAGTCAATATCGGCATAAATTTCATCTAAAGTAAAAATAAAGCTTTGATTTATTTTGATCAACATGAACATGATTTGTTTTGAGTAAAAAATCTGTGATTATATCGTAGTGTTTTTTAAACAATTTTCCATGAACACCTAATATCATATTTCCAAATAATAAAAATTAATACAAATCTTTTGAAGAAAATAAAATGATATAAGTAGAACAAACACAATTATCAAACTTGTTAAAATATTTCTCTAGTAAAATTACACTAAATATTCATTATTATTATTATTTTCTGCATGTAAAACCAACAACCAAAACATGCCACTTATACAAGATACCAAAGACTGAAAATATTAGCTCAAACTAATACAATTAGTTTCCCCAAGATGAGAAATATTGTCTGCTTCAGATTTACATGGATTACAATGCTAAATTTATTCCACAATTTCTTTGAAAGTAATTGAAGACTTTATGGTCAATCAGCTTAAATAATGGCATGATGAAGACAGCTTCAAATAGACTTCATCAAAAGAGTATGTATTCCTAGCCTAATGATGTCACTCTTCAGAAGATTGTTTATTAGTAGCATGGTTGCATGTAACTTGCTCATTTTTAGATTTCAACTCATCTCCAGCTACAAGAAAGTATGCAGTGTGCCTGCGCAAAATCTCGTCATTATTCATATTACAAAATTTAGAACTTCGATTTTATACGAATCATCGGTTACCTGAAGAAGTTCATCATCTTAGTCTTTGAATCAGAATCAATGTCAGTCGAAGTGTCCAGAGCCTGTTGCATGTGATGCAACCACCTTTCTGCCGCTTGCAGAGTCACAGGAAATGGTCTGTGGCGGGCGATCAGAGCTGGATGACCTGCAGCAAAGGCCTATGTATTACCAAAGGGCAAACTTGGGCGATTACAACAAGAATACTAACATGCCATTACCCTAATATCAAATGGTTTCCGCCTAGGCAAAGTATACAATAAAAGGGAAATGTTTTCTTAGCATTTCATGAGAGAAAAGTAAAAATAAACCCGAACACATACAAAATTTCTGAAACTAAAAACAATCAAATACAAACCTTTTCACACATTAGTTCACAAATTAGATGAGATGAAAAAACTAGCAAAGTCCCAAAGAGAAATAACAATAACACGGCAAAAACTACGAAAGCGTTACCCTTTAACACTTGAAGTTATTGAAATGGCACCCAATGATCATGTTTTTAGAATTATAAACATTTTTCAAATGCTTGTAATATTTTGCACAAGGGACTTGGACAAAAATTATAACATAAAACTATCCAGTGACAATCAAGTAAAATTGCGATATTGATGCTAAACGCTAATCAATGAATGATAACCATTTCAACTTATAGCTATGATTAAACACATCTACGACTCATATAAGCAAACTAACCCACAACTTAAAGTTCTTACATAGTGAGAATAATCCCACATTGATTTCTTTGACAAATTCGCAAACAGCAGTGGCATATATGTGTGATGACTATAACAGGAAACTAATTTCTAAGAATGTCTTTTATTATGATTATAATATAATTAAGAAAATAAGAAAAACAATATTACTCAAAAGGCTAGTCCATTACCAATCAATAATTTGCAAAATCACACCCAATTATTACTATAAATATGAAAACACAAAACAAAAATTCATCCTCCATTAACGAATTAACTTCATCTTCTTCTGATAATTCCAAACCTGAATTCTCTTCCTTTTTTTTGAGTAGGAATTCTCTTCCTCTAAACGGACTCTTTTTCATCTCTCATTTCAAATTCCTACTAACGATGGTAATCTTCTCATCTCTTTTTAATGTCCTATGTAATATACCCTTTATATAATTTGTGATTCATAATTGTCTTTTAATTTGAATATTAATGTTAATTTTGACTTGATTATTACAGGAGGAAATGTCGAAAAAGCAAAAAGAATTATTAAAAGAAGATTTTAATGAAGGGGATTTGAGCATATATGAAAATCTAACAAAATTCGAATGTTTGCTAATTGCGATTGATGTAGCTTCTCAAAAATATGAGAGTGCACAATACTTGTGTTCACTCTCGGTTGCTCTACTGCAAAAGATAGAGATGCAAGGAGAAAATCCAAAATTAGTCATTAAAAAGACGATAACAAAATCCGACTTGGATCATGGTCAGCTCGTCTAGCCATGCCCATAAGCAAATGCGTCATTCCCAATTTAGATCAAAAATTGGGTTTTAAAATGGATAATTAGATTAAGGTTCCTATTGCGGTGATTCTACCTAATGACAATCTAGAGATAAGAACCTTAAATTGTACAATTTATAAAAATTCGTATGTGATTAATGGAGGTTGGAATGAGGTTACCAAATGTTGTGATCTTTTATAATAATTATAAATTGTAAAATTTGAGGTTCTTATCTCCAGATTATCATTAGGAGAATCACTGCAATAGGAACCTTAATCTTATTATCCATTTTAAGACCCAATTTATGATCTTAATTGGGAATGACGCATTTGCTTATGGACATGGCTAGACGAGCTTGACTGTGATCCAAGTCGGATTTTTTTATCGTCTTTTTTAATGACTAATTTTGGATTTTTTTCCTTGCAATTGCTCTATCTTTAGCAGTAGAGCAACCGAGAGCAAACCCAAGTATTGTTCCCTCTAATATTTTTGAGAACTTACATCACTTGCAATTAGCAAACATTCGAATTCTGTTAGATTTTCATATATGCTCAAATCCCCTCCATAAAAATCTTCTTTTGATAATGATTTTTGCCTTTTTGACAATTCTCCTATAATAATCAAGTTAAATTAACATTAATATTCACATTTAAAAAACAATTATTAATCACAAATTATGTAAAGGGTATATTACATAGAACATTAAAAAGAGATGAGAAGATTACCATCGTAAGTAGTAATTTGAAAATTTGAGACGAGAAAGAGAATTCAGGTTTGGAATTATCGGAAGAAGACGAAGTTAATTCGTTAATAGAGGATGAATTTTGATTTTGTATTTTCATGTTTACAGTAATAATTGGCAGATATTTTGCAAATTGTTGATTGCTAACGGACTAGCCTTTTGAGTGATATTATTGTTCTTATTTCCTTAATTACTTCCTATTCCATAATACTTGTTACATTTTTTATTTTTGACAATTTCATATTACTTGCTACATTTTTATTTTTAAAAATAAAACAACCATATAAATATCTACTTTACCCCTATTTTTATCCTACTTAATGCCTCACTAACTTTTTTCCCTCTTCAATTAAGAAAAAGTAGAGGGTATAATTATACTGTTGTGCCCAATTTTTTTTAATTCCTGTGCCCATACAAATATAACAATAAAAACAGAACAGAGGAAGTATATTATAATCATAATAAAAGAAATGTGCCAAACAGTAACACTATTTATAAGACAAAACTAATTTCTTTGACAAATCCACATTAAGGAAATGTCTTTCTATGATTTTCACTCCCCTTCCCATGAAAGATCTATTGATCACCCATTTCGAAATGACCAATCAAGTAACAATAGTGAACCCTTGAAGAGAATCATGGTTGGCTGGTGGTTGAAGTTTTTCACTTCTTCACAAGATTATCAATTCCCCCTCTCCCTCTTGTCTAAGTTGTTAGCCAGTTTTCAGTCCATTCTCATCCCTCCTCATGCTTATAAGTTAGTCAGCACTTAACGCTTAACAGTTCCAGCTTACCATCAAGCTAGTACATGAAAAAAGGACTAACAATCTGGGCAGAACATCAAAGAACCAGAAACATAACTCCTACTTTTAACAATTATTCAGGTCTTGTAGTCTACCTTATTTTTAAGTAAATTAAACTATATTTAGTGACTTCTAATTTTTTCTTTGCAATTAAATCTTATAGATTTTTACCGGATAATCTATTGGTTCATGTAACCAACCCAAATATTTTTTTGTGATTAAGGCTTTGCCATTGTTGGTGAATGTTTGTTTTAATTGTAAGGCTTATAAATACAGGTAAAACATCAAATAGAATTTTACCAGATAATCTATTGGTTTAGAAAACATGACCTTATAGCCCAAACCAGTGGCATATCTAGGGTGATATCAGTGAGGTCAGACGACCTCACTTAGATCCAAAACAAAATCAAATATTACATATAAATAAATCATACATGAGTTGGTTTATATATTATCTTCTACATATCTTGACCAGAGATCAAAACCCAATATAAGCGTCATTGTCACCATACCGGTGTATCCCGCTCATAGAATACTGGGGCAGCTCATACCCAATATGTGTGTTTTACTTAGATTGACATTACTCATTTTTTTCTAAATCCGCCACTGGCCAAAACACACTCCCTTTCAGTATTAGTAAGGCTTATTAATGCAGGAAAAGGGAGAAATGAGTATTAAAACTTCACACCAATAAAATTAAAAATAAAAAATAAACGGCATAGCAATTCATGTATAAGTAAATTGGAACATATGATACCTCTTCTCTGAGAAAACAGAGGTGGACCTCCCATTCTCTGCACAAAGAACTCGTATTGATTTTGGATTGCATCCTCTTTCTTTGAATTTGCAAATATAGACCTAAACCATTCTTCCTCGTCATCATAAACCCTAACATCATCAAAAACAAATAAAATCAACAATTTCTTTTTTTAAAAAAAAATTAAAATCCAAATGAGAAACCTAATTCAACTGGGTTGAAAACATGTACAGCCAAGAACACCAAGAATTCGATGAATTAAAAAACTAAAAAGATGAGAAACGATGAAATTAAACCTGGAATAGAAGTTTGTAGAGAGATCAATAAATGTTTGAAGACCCAATTTTTGGAAAAGATTGGTGTCATCGATAGCAAATGCATCATCAGTGAGAACCCCACTGTACTCTGAAGCCTTCTGCTGAAGCGATTGCATATTTTTAGGGTAAGAACAGAAGCAAGATTCGATGTGTAACCCCAATTAATTAATGATCAAAAGAAAGGAAGATATTCTTATGGTAGAAAGGGAGAATGAGAATCTTATTAAGTGAATAAGATGCCTTCATTCATGCATTTATTTATGAGTTCATTGAAATCAAACTGTGAAGGGGAGAGTGAACATGGGGAAGTTGCTTCTAACAAATTTGTTTTAAGGCATTATTAAATTACGCCATTCTTTTCATTTTATCGGCACTCCTTATATATTAAATTTTTACTTTTTAAACCTTTAATCCCTATATTTATCTAAAAACTTTCTCTAAATACTCATTAAACTAAAATAAGCTAAAATTAAAAATCGAATTACAATAGCCAACTAAAATGAGCATCAATATGATTGCGGAATCAATATTATTGTGTTAAAATTTAATACATGTTCACTCTTTTGGCTATAACTTTAAATAGAAAAATTAAATAATTGCAATGTTTGCGGCATTAAAACCTAGACTTCAAGATCTTTCCAATGATATATATTATATGCCCAATTCCGATAACCGAGCGAGAAATGATGATCGTTTAAAGTTTGTTTGTACTGAAATTTAATATTTGTTCATTTTTTGGACATAACTTTTTATATAAAAATTGTATTATTGCAAAGTTTGCGGCATTAGAAACTAGACTTTAAGAGCTTTCTAACGACATATTATATGCCCAATTCTGACAATCGAACGAGAAATGACGACCGTTTAAAGTTTGCAGTGATTTCTAACATTCAGTCGCGTGCGACCTGACCACGGTATGGTCGCATAAAACGTGTGATCGGACCGCAGTATGGCCGCTTAAAACGCGCGAACGGACCGCAGTAAGGTCACGTAAAACGCGCGACTCCACCGCGGTCCAGTCGCGCGTTTTATGCGACCATACCGTGATCCGGTCGCGCGCGACTGAATGTTAGAAACCATTACAAATTGTAAACAGTCGCCATTTCTCGCTCGATTATCAGAATTGGGCATATATATGTCATTGGAAAGCTCTTAAACCTTGCATTAATACGATTTTTGTATGAAAAGTTATACCCAAAAGATTGAACATGTATCAATTTTCAACACAAACAAACTTTAAACGATCGTCATTTCTCGCTCGGTTATCGGAGGTTGGCATATAATATATCATTGGAAAGATTTTGAAGTCTAGGTTCTAATGCCGCAAATATTGTAGTAATGCGATTTTCCTATCAAAAGTTTCGGCCAAAAGAGTAATTATGTATTAAATTTCAACACAAAACGTGTGATTAGGTTTATAATCCGATTTTTAAAAATTATTTTCTTTTTTAAAATTAATATTTTTCATTTTATTTTAATTATTATTAATAAATTTAGTTTAGTAATAATAATGGTTGATTTTATAATTAAAAATAGATTTAAGGGCATTTTAGTAATTTTATAAAAAAGGGTGGCGATATAATGAAAATGGTGGCGAAGTTTAAGGATTGAGTTCTCATATGTAGAGATATCAATATAAACTTATCGTCTAATTTTATATTAATAATACAAAAATGGCTAATTATTTGAGTTTATCTCCTAATAAATATTATGGATCTGTTGCTTACTTTGAGTAAAAATTGTAATGAGAGACGGTCTCTCCGAAAGACGCATTAAATATGTATGCTAAATAGTCTAATTAATAAAAATTAAAGAGAAAATAAAAATATAAAATGAGAACTTTTTATTTTAGGTCGTCTCCCAAGCTATATTTCCTGGGGTTGAACGCTAAAACTATGGGCTGATTATTTTGTTGGATATTGAAAATGGGAAACTAGATTGGACCATGAAGTATGGAAAATCGGAAATGGAGACATAGTGATGACATACCGCATACCGCATACCGCATACCGCATACCGCATAGTCCAACTACACATAAGAATTATGAACCAACCAATGTGGTAAAGGGCATGGAAATGCCACCTACTACCTCCAGTCCTAATTAAATCCAATTTACTTATTATTACTTTTTGTGTGAGTTTGGCAAGAGGGATTTAAGGGTTGGAATAAGAATAAAAATCCCAAAATGTAAATATTCAACGTTTGGTTATTGTGAATCTATCTATAATCTATAAAGACTATTAATGAAAAAACAAGACTGACACATGTCAAACTTTTATTTATTATTTTTCCTCTCAATTATGTTGACGTGGCAGTCGATTAATTATTGAAAATTATTTCCTAAAATACTAGAATTTATTAAGGTGCAGAATAAGATTTAGACAGCTTTATTATTTTTCAATATGATTCCTATATTATTTCCAAACTGAAATGTGACTAAAATTTTAATCAATATCATTTTTCAATATGATTTCCAATATTATTTCCAAAATAAAAGAAAATAATTTATTAATATAGAAAAATTATTTTCAAAATTTGTTTAATAGCTGTAGAATAATATTGTTCCTAAATTTATAGACCAGTGTAAATTTTTGAATAATATTGTGAAATCTGTAGAATAATGTGACTAAAATGTTAATCAATATCATTAATTTGGTAAGTATGTTAAAAATGATATAATATACTAATAAAGAGACGATTAGGACACATGTCGACTTTATAATAAAAATTTTCTCGCTCTTTTCATTTTCTTATTAGGAAAATATTTTTTAGCATATCATGTAATATCTTTCTGATTAGATTTATTTAATTGATTAATTACAAAAGATTTTAAAATTTTACCTTATTTACTACTAACTTTTTGGCATATACAATCATCTAAAATATATAATATCTTTTAATTACAATGGATAATTATCGAATAACATATTAATTATTTATGTAAATTAATAATTTTCATTAAAGTTAATTTGTAATAAATTAAGAAAAGAAAATAACTTTTAATGTTTTTCATAAAATAATCCTATATATTACTTACATGGCTATATTAAAAAAATGCACAAATTAAATAGATTACACATTAATTATTTAAGTAAATAATAATTAATAATTAGGATAAGATATCGGTGAAATAAATTTCAAATGATAATTTTATCACCTATGTTTGACAATTTAGAATACATAAATACTTAAATTAAGTTATATGTTAATTATTATAGTAAAAATATGTTCTTTCGGCTTAAAATAAATTTTAAGGTTTTACAAAGACATTGAAGATTTTAAATTATTTTTATATTATTTTTTATGTCTAGAAATTTTCTATTATTTTATGTAATTACTTATAGTTTTACAGTTTTTAAAACAAATCAATTTGTAGTTTCAATATACTTAAGAAATTAAGAGTCATATAATAACTTACTTACACATATAAGATTACTAATTTTATATTAAAAAATTCATTAATCGTGGCACGGGAATCTATGTTGTTAATAATATTAAAATTAAAATTAGGAATGGGTAAAATCTTGATTGATATCATTGTAACAATATTAAGAACGGTATTAGATGGGTAGAAATTGGAGGGAAAATGTTAGAAGATATATATACCATTGTAAATAGATAAATTTTATAAATCAAACAAGAAATATTCAAACATTCAAATTATATTTAGGAAGGGTCCATTATCATCCTACCCGATGTATCCTACTCATAGAAAACTATGGACAAGGTTTGGGAAGGGAAGGACGGCGGCAATTCATACCCAAAAAGAAGAACGCGGTCAAAGAAGTACCCCGGCTCAAGAAAGATAAAGATATATTTAGAAAGGGTAAAATAAATTTTTGTTTTATTTTCAATTTCATTCCCACTTAACAAACAAGAAATATTACAATTCTTAAATTATTCTTATTACTAACATAAAAAACAAGAAATTGGGTTATATTTTCACCATTTTCAACTATTAATATTCAGTCCCAATCTCATCTTTTTATCCTCAACTTTCCATTCATACTTACCTATCAAATTAACTTTGTCCTAAACTCTTTTTTCAGTAATTGTAAGAACCTAAATAGTCAAATGAAAATTTGTTATATTCATCTTGACAATGGTTGTCCAAAGTCAAATTTTTATAATCTTTAGATTAGATTTACGTAATTAATAATTTTTATCATTATAAGATTTACAATTCAAATAAAATCAACCTGAATACAAATACTATATGTCAAATTTGTGTGGTATATCACAAACCATTAACTAAACAAAGAAACTATAAGAATCATCTAACAACCAAAAGTTTATATAAAACTTGGAACATGTTTCGTCGATCAAAAAAAGCAACTAACGACAAAATTGAAAAAAGGTTTAAACACAGAAAATATTACGTTCAACTTAGCATACAAAGCTCTAAGTTCAATTACTTATCAACTTTACTTATTGACTTCTTTGCTTTCTTATCACCATTTAAGTATAAGATTCATCCTTGACTCATTACTTATCAACTTTACTTATTCACTTCTTTGCTTTCTTATCATCATTTGAGTATAAGATTCGTCCTTGACTCCAACATCTTATGGCTTATGGCTTATGACTTTGTCCGCCCTGTTTGAGTCGCCAAAGCTTTCAAAATATAGTTGAAGTAATCCACTTTGGGAGAGCTTGTCTCAAGGGAACCTCCTACCTATGGCGTTGCCCGTTCTATTTGGGTTCCATATGTTAAGTATGCATACCAACATGGTGAGTCCATGAGAGCCTAGCCACACACTAGTGGAAAAAACCTCATTTGTTGCGGTTTTTTAGCCATAATATGCTGCGGTTTTGGCCCAAGCATTAGTGATAGCAGCAGATGGCCTATTGTAAATGCCGCGGTTTTAAACTGCAGCTGAAAAGTTAACCATATGCTGTGGGCCTCCCTCAAATCGCAGCATATAGTGCAAGACTATATGCTGCGGGCCTCCACAAAACCGCAACATATAGTTTTGCACTATATGCTACGGCACTATATGTTGCGGTTTTATGGAGGCCCGCAGCATATATATATTACTTTTTTTTTCTTTTTTCGTTTAATACTAATAAATAATTCAATAATGTACAATGTAAACCATGATTAATCCAATAATCCAATGATAATCACCAATTATCACAATTAATCTCTCTGTAAACTCTCTATCATATATATAATAATATGTACATATACAAATTAAAGTCCTAAATCTAAACTAATTATATTATTTACCAAGAACAAAAATTAGCAAGATACGCGGCAATCTTGACTTTCAATTGGCGCATTTCTCCATCTCTCAAAGGCGTGTTTCCCTTGGAATGTCGTATAAAACTTATAATATAATATTAAATTAAATGATACATAAACATTATTAGACTTTACCAATAGTAAATTAACATTATAATTTAAGAACGTAACAAATACTTACGGCGTCAATCTTTTCGACTCCAACCTCCTTCACGGATTGTAAGATATCATCCATGTACTTGAGAGTGTAGTAGCCGCAATCAACGGTATTATCAGCTTGTCGAAAGCACTAAGAGAAAATAGATGTTAGTGCCAAAATAGCTTAAAAACCCATAAAATCGCAGCTTAGCACGTAATTTCTAGCATATGACTATTATTTTCAATTCTAAACCACTTCAACACAATAATATATACCAAATAGTGTTGTGTGCCAAGTTTCGTGCAAAACAAATTAAATTTGAGCTACTTTATGCGCGAAAGTCCAAAAAAAAGCTTAAAAACCCATAAAATCGCAACTTAGCACGTAATTTCTATCATATGACTATTATTTTCAATTCTAACCACTTCAACACAATATTATATACCAAATAGTGTTGTGTGCCAAGTTTCGTGCAAAACAAACCAATTTTGAGCTACTTTATGCGCGAAAGTCTAATAAAAGCTTAAATACCCATAAAATCGCAACTTAGCATGTAATTTCTAGCATATGAATATTATTTTCAATTCTAACCACTTCATCACAATAATATATACCAAATAGTGTTGTGTGCCAAATTTCGTGCAAAACAAACAAAGTTTGAACTACTTTATTCTTGAAAGTCCAAAAAAAGCTTAAAAACCCATAAAATCGAATAGTGTTGTGTACCTTTACTGCTATCCATTTCGGTAATGTGGATCCAGATTTAGATCCTATTTCTCCACGCACTTTCTTCATTATGCTGAAACGCATGGGAAAAGTATAACTATATAACTATATATATATATATATATATATATATATATATATATATATATATATATATATATATATATATATATATATATATATATATATATATATATATATATATATATATATATATATATATATATATATATATATATATATATATATATATATATATATATATATATATATATAACACTTAATTAAATAAAAATTGGTAAAACTTATAAAATTACGTACGCATTCAACAAGGCTTTGAATTTTGTGTTGTGAGGCGGCCTTTGAGGTTTTTGTAATGAGTTAAAGACGTGCACAATGTTCGTTAAAGGAAATATGACCAAAAGTATGCAATGCAAACTACAAACACAAATTTAAAATCAAGAAATTAGAGATTATGTGAACTTAAAAATTAAAAGATAAGTTCAATTTCAAGAATAAAACTTACTCTTCCACATATGGAGCCAGAATGAACGTGTATTTAGATGCAAGGGAATTATTCAAAGCAGTCTCAATGTATGCTTTGACGTCATTTGGAATATTTACGCTTTTAGTACCCGAAATTGACTCAGGACAAAACCATCCAATTTTTATTGGAGGTTCGCAAGAATTAATCTCCTCGTAAGTCGCACTAAATTCATGAATAAGAAAATTTTGTCAGTAATTCGGTTGTTAATACAATTAAACAATAATGCCTAAATTGTAAGATAATGAACATCACCTCTTGTATAGATGGATAAGAGCTACATTCAACATTTCTCCTCTCAAAAATTGCCCAAAGTCACTAGGACCAATAATTACAAGTGGGCTCTCAACAAAGCAGAATTGTTCCTTCTGCAGGGTTAGAACGATTGGGTCCTCCTCAAGCAGGCGAGATGCACATGTGTGCAGCCATTTGCAATCTTGAGAGAGATCTTTTAGCTCCGCATCAGTCAAAATTGGAGTGATTGCCATCGACTTTGACCCAGTTGACACCTTTGATGAGGAACCGATCTCTTTCCTAGAGCCCTTTGGACTCTTTTGCTATTTCAATTTATACAATTAAATTAGTGTAAGCATGCAATTAAAAAATTAAAAATAAATAAGATACAAATGATTATTACCATGGTAGTGAATCGGACCTAAGCATATGGCCATGTGACGAAACTATCTAGGGCGTCTGATAGTTTCTTAAGGCTCCATTCTGGCATTGGAACCGAGAGTGAGAAATCTTCAAACCCCTTTAGAATAGTTTCCACGGTCACACTGATGTGGCCACTTGTAACAGGCATCAAATGCACTGTTTGGCCCTCTTTGGTTGGCTGTGCCACACCATATGCAACCTCAGTTAAGTCTTCATCACTAGCAACACCTAACTGAGGCAGCAAAAGAGAACAAGGAGTTGCCTCCTGAAAATTGTGTCGTTTAGTATAATAAGCATCATAATAAAATATTAAAACACGTTGCAATTTAAATTAATAAGTGCTTATATATTTAAAAAGTATGTACCTGTACCACTAGCTCGGGAGTTGGCTCCGGATTTTGAGCAACGGAGTTCATGGTCTCCGGTGTGGGAGTTTGCCCTTTAGGGGTAGTAATGGGCTGGGGTGCTACGGGGGTGATTGGCTCGGGTGTTGGATCGACCGAAGCGTTAGGATCCCCATGTTGACTTTGTTGATCCTCGACAATTAGGTTTGCCAAGTCAACAATGGGTGCTCCCATCTTCTGCAACAAGAGTGCCACTTTGGCGAGAACGCCCTTCGTAATTTCTGCTCGCAGGGTTGCTACTTCATTAGGTGGCATCGTTCGAGATTGAGTAGCAACACACTCTTTGCCGAATGCCTTCTTTAACCCCACGTGGACGCCTCCTTTTCCGACTACCCGCCTAAGACCATATGCAATGCATCAACATTGCCTCTTCGGGTGAACTCCCCCGTAGCTTCTTTTTCCTTCCAGCCCATCTGTTCAAATAAAAAGTGACATATATAACAATTAGTATAAGTAAATCAAAGCCAAAAAATACAAAACAAATCAAGAATATACTTAATAATTTCAAAACTCACCTCAGCATCAGCAACTTTCTGTGTTCCCGGGTACAATACACAATCATTCGGACACGCATGAATCTTCTGGTACTCTAAGCTGAAAGGACACATGAGCTTTTAGGCATAATATGTCGAATTTGGAAGTTCATTTTCCTCAGGAAGCATCTCACCTAACGCTTCTAATAACATTGTGAAACTAGCGTCACTCCAATTAAACTTTGACTTAATGTTGAAATTGTCAACACTGCTGTTAGTTTGGTGAACTTTGTACATCCAGGGTACAACGGCTTTTGAGAAGCCTCTGTCAACAAGTCAAAAACACGAGGACGTTTTCCTAACTCATCCTCGAGTCCATCCATCATCTCATCAACATGATCCACATCCTCATCGACATTCTCTTCATTTGTCTCATACCCATCAATATGATCTACTACATCCTCATTGACATCAGCCACATGATACATTGCCATACGTGACACATGGGCAATAAAAACCAACTCCCCCCCCCCCCCCCCGGTCCTAACTTGATGTTCAACCGCAATATTACAAAATTCTAATACGCCATCAATAAATTCTGACGATTCAATGCTTCCATACATCCAAGAATGGTCTTTTGTCATCCTAATTAGTGTGATTAATTAATTCAAAATAAAATTAATACACAACTTTTAACATATATAATTAACCCAAATTAACCCTAGATAACCCTATATAACCAAAAACATATTGTAATGACAAAACATATATAACCAAAAAAAAAGTCGTTTTCTTTAACCAATACACATAAATCAAAATAATAAGAAACTAATAATATACAACTACATACATAAGTAAATTATTCACATTTAAATATACAACTACATATATACATAAGTAAATTATTCACATTCAATCTACCCTAAAAATCCTAATTAATTAAAATTATTCTTGATGCTATTAAATCACAATGAAGCTATTCTTGAAGAACTTAAACAAAGATTGAAAAATTTATACCTTAAAGAAGAACAACCTTTGCCCTTATTTTGTGGGATTTTGAAGGAAAAACAACAATGGTGGGTTGAAGAACTTAAACAAAGATGGAGAAGGATAATGGTGTACTCTACAATTGGGTATAGTAACCTACAATGAAAAACAAAAAAGTATAATTTGAAGAACTAAGCCCGAAAATACTATAAAAACTTGAAGAACTAAAGGTTGAAGAAACAAAAGAGAGAAATTATACCTTAATTAAAAGAACTTAAATGGTGAAGAATTAATGCAAGAACTTGAAGAAACGAAAATTGCAATGCCTCAGTCGTGCTTGGGTTAAATTTCGTGGGTTTAATGTCGTGGGTAAGAAAAAAATTGTAGCTTGAAGAAGAAGATGAGGGATTATGAACAAATTTTGTGGGTTTGAAGAAAATTGAAGCTTAGCTTGAAGAAGAAGAAGAAGGGGGTTGATGAAACAGTCGTGCATAGTACAGTAGGTTTGAAAAGGGTTTATGAATGAGAACAAAAGGTTTTGTAAAAGGAACGTTAAAAAGGCGCGTTTTAAAAACGGTTATTTGCTGCGGGTAAAACAGAATCGCATTATAAAAAAAATTAATTGCTGCGGGCTCAAATAAACCGCAACATATAAGTGCTTATACTTCAAGCTTACTAAAACCGCAACATATAAGGGCTTATATACTGCAGGCATTAGGTGAACCGCAGCATTTGTATTATATGTTTTTTTTTGGCTTTTTTTTTTTTTGCTATTTAATGCTGCATCTAGTGACTAAGAACTAAAAATAAATGATTATATCCTTTTTGTGTCCCTTATCAACTTATCCACATAAACCTCCATTAACTATTTCATAACTCAAATCTAATCACATTATATAAAGGTAATCCCATTCTTATATGATTCATAATTGTACTTGGGTTAACTTGAATACACTTATTTCTCTTAATTGACCACACGCAAACAACTTAAAATTGCATGTACAATGTCAAAACGTGTATGTATGTCATTAGCACGACATAACAACCAGTATGAAACAAAATAAGCATACGAAGAACAACAAAACATTTGAAGATAAAACAAACCAACAATTATAACAGACAAATTCTATTAGTTTGAAAACATCAAACACTAGAAATTGACTTTGTTATTGTGTTTCAAAGATTCTCATGATTTTATGGGTATCAATTTTTTAAAATTTAAATACTTATGTGTATTTTTAAATTATTTAGGCAACCTAACAACATTAGAACTTATTAGAACCTCACAACAACTCAACTAATTCTCATCACTTGACTACGACGTATGAAAACTCCCTTTAAAACAAAAAGTTTTTGTCCAAGATGCTATAATCACATGTCTTAATAAGACCAACATTCATTCCATGATCAAATTAATTACATTACATGCGAAGTTTTAAATCTAGATAAAATGATTAAACTTTTAAATTTAATGTAATTATTTTCCTTACTAAACATAATAAAAATTAAAAAATAATTAATATTTTATTCATACGATTTTTCAACTAAAATGAATCTCAAGAATTAAAATATTGTTACAATATGCCTTAAATACTAAAATTCATACATACTAACACAGTAATAATGATATAGTGAATAGTATGAAGTATGATTTATGAATTATCTACGTCTGAAGCTATTAATATAATTGCCAAAAGTGGTAAATTCTTTCAATCACTTTCCAATCCTACAATGTTCAGCTCCAATACAAATCTAAACTATTAAAAAAAATGTTCAGCTCCAATGTTCATACATACGATTTATTCCATGATCGCTTGTTTTTCCCTCTTCCACTTTGAACAAATAGACCAACATTCATCCTATAAAACAATGATGTATTAAAAAAAAGATTACCAAATAAGGCTATTTTCTTATTTGCAAGATAAAATAAATAATCCAATTACACAATAAAAAATATCTCAACACCATAAAATTCGATTACATCATAAAAAGGAACACCCAAACATAAGTCCAAATAAACTAAACAAACATTTATGTTTAGCTATTATGCCTAAGTCTCCAATTATTAAACATATTTTGTGCTAAGTTATTCCGATAAGTAGTCCAAGCATCCGTAGTAGCTATTTGAGTAATCAACTCAACTTCATCATCTAGGCCCTCATCATCACTTTCACCTTCTTCACTATCGGAATCCCAATACATTGTGTAATCTGTTGGCATATGTTTTCGAATAAGATTGTGTAATAGTACACATGCTTGAACTATACGCCCATGAGTACGTATTGGAAAGAAGGATGGGGTCCTAAGAATACCCCACCTTCCTTTTAATAGTCCAAAACATCTCTCAATAACATTCCTTGCCTTAGAATGTTTCATGTTGAAGTACTCTTCCGCACTAATTGGTTGTCGGTCCCCCCCACTCTTTATGATGATATCGATGACCTCTATATGGTGCTAAAAACCCTTCACAATTCGTGTATCCTGCATCTACCAAATAGTAGGAACCTTGACATATGGCAAAAAAAAAGGTCATGACATTGCTTATTGGACTCCACAATATAAAATCTAAATTCTAAGTATGATTACCTTGTGGCACTTTTAAACCATTAGGCCTAGTAATAGCATCTTGAAGGACACGACCATCATGAGCGGATCCTTCCCAACCAGGTTGAACATATATGAACTCCAAATTAGGGTTACATACACCTAACACATTCATAGCAATAGAACCTTTCCTTGTCCGATATCTTGCTCTATCCTCACTTGGCACATGAACACTAATATGAGTGCCATCTAAGGCTCCTAAACAATTCTACAAAAAAAAAGTCAAGAGGGATAAGTTTTACAATAAACAAAGTGGATAGATTTTTAAATAATATAGATGAAATTATGTTATTACCTTAAAACATTTCCATCTATCCACTTCACAATCTTCTGTTATAGGTGTCGGCTTTTTTAGCAAGTGAGTATATAGTTTTAACACGGCAAGAAGACATCGGTGGAAGTTTCTACTAACACTTTCTCCACTTCGAAAGAAATGACTTCTAATTGTCCTATTTTTCAAATGATGTGCCAAAGTGTACAAGAACATAGCTACAATTTCCTCCAAAGACATATTTCGAGTGCCATTTAAACCACCGACATCTCTGACCATCTCACAAAGGACATAAAAGGTTTTTCTATTCACACGAAGTTCACTTTTGCAGACTATATCAGTATCCTTGATTAGTGCATCCAACTGCTTTTGTCTAAGGTATTTCTTCTCACTTTTGCTATAACGTGGTCGTTCAATTTCATAAACAATTACACCCATCATACACATCACCAAGTACATGAGTGTGACGACATTGTTAACAACCATGAGAAGTAGTAGTAATTCAATTTGTCTCTTCTTCCTTCTTCTTACTATGGCTAATTGAGATGGAATCATTTCTGTGAATGTATATATGCATCATCATATTAATCTAGATATATATCCAACAGCAATCTCCATGAGATCTTGTTAAAAAACTAAGCATTTGAATTGGAGGCAGCCTAGATTGGTATGCAAGCACATTTTTTAAAAGTAGAGGCTACTACATCCAACACTACTGAATCCAAGACCCAAACAATAACATTTTAACCACCACAAAGAAAATCATGAGAGCAACAGAGAAGACATGAAAGAAAAAATCAGCAAACATTGTTTAACAATTTACAAAGCAATCAAAACATAACAAAGTATAGCAATCAAAAGATAAAAAAGCAATCAAAAGAAAAAATCAGCAAACATCCAATACAAAAAAAAGGTCCTTTAATCGAACGAAATAGCAATCAAAACATCAAAACAAAGCAATCTCCAGTACAATGAATTTGATCGAATTGATTAACAACGATTGTTTAACGATTAACAAAACAATCTATAGCAAATTAACAATTGAAATTAAAATTTCTAGGGAAAGAAAGAAAAAAAAAGGTATATACTTTGGTGGTTATGGGCGGCGCGTTTGCCGGTCTGCGGCATTGTTGGTTGCTACCGTCTGGACGTTGGAGGAGTGGATGGAATGGAGGAGACTGGGCTGCTGGCGGAGAGGCTGAAATGGAGGTTAAACAGAGTACGGGAAAACCGAAGAACAGAAAAGAAAAAATAAGGGAGCAGGAGGTCACCGGTGAGGGAAGGTTGAAGAAGATTGAAGGAGGCGGAAGAAGATTGAAGAACAGAACAGAAAATTTCAGATTGAAGGAAGAGAGGGAAATAAGAAGGAAGAGTGAATTAGGGTTTGAATATGGGATGGAATGGAGTTTGAAACTTGGGGGGTAGGAGGGTATGGGATTCTAAGGAATGGAATGGGATGAGAATCCAAAGGGTATGAGATCCCAATGTAAAAATGCATAACCAAACATTGGAATGGGTTGTGATACCATTCCATACCATTAAAAATGTACCAACCAAACATGGTCTTAATTATGGCAGAGAAAGGTGGTAGGATGGTTGTAGGAATTATGTTGATCACCATTGTTATGAGTATAATACTGAGCACGAGTGTCGCCACCAATGCTTTTGATGGCGACAAACCCATGCTGCAACATCAATTTTTGTTATGGAGCCTCGTGCTCGGAGTAGAAACTGCTGGGGAATGTATATTAGAAGGTTCAATATGTAATCCTCGTGCCCCAAACACTTATCATTTCCCTTACCCATCCTTAACTTTTCATTACATTTTTAATCCTCATACCAAACACTCTCTAAATATCTCTCCTTAATTCCTTTCCAATTTCATCGGTCAAAACAAGGTTTAAATTTGAAAAACACAAATTAACCTAATAGCTAAGTATTTTGGTTTTTATCTATGTAACTGGAGTTTAATTCTCATTATTTATAGTAGGGTTTAATAGCCTCTCCCTTTCTTTGGCATGAACCACTTGATTATATAATTTCTTAAAAATTAAAAGGTAAGGAAACTTTAGTTATAAATTATGTAAGAAGCACATGTGTTGCTTTTAATGAGGAACTTTAAAAAATAATTTCTTAAATTTTTAGTATATTTATAATATTTTACTACTAACATGGTTACAAGCTAAAAAATAACTAATGTGATAAAGAATTTCCAATAATAATCTATTGGCATTCTTTTATAATTAATTAACGTGTGCTTTTCTCATTATCACCAATACTTAAATTAAAAATTTCTATTATAAAAACTAGTGCCTAATTAACTGATCATTACAATAAAGACTAGTTGATGGTCATGTAATACAGCGTGCCGTCCATTCATCTGATCCTTAAATCAACTGCATAAGTAGGTTTTAATAATGTAGAGGCTGTGAAATATTATAACAGATAAAATATCCATTCTTCCTTCATCCTAATAGCTCTTTCAGGGTTATCCAATGTAATTCCATTATCTGCCATTTTTATGAGTTTTCTGAAGCTATTAAAGAACTTTAATTTTGGAGATGAATTAAGGTTGATGCACATAAACTGTTCTTTAAAATTATATGAAGCTGAGAACATGAGATGCTCATTAACATTCCTTATACGACAAAATGTCTGAGAGGTATTTAGACGAGGCTTCATAGGATTTTTGTGAAGTAGAGATTTAGAAAGTTTACTTGAGAAATAAGTATTAATCCATTTCTATGTAATTAATATTGCTAGAAAGCTTACTCTACGATTAACCCAGTACAAGCTATTGCTTTCCCTTAGCTTCTCGTATTTATAGTGTTCAAGTAGTATAAGCTCCATTATTATATCTCAATGCTACCAATGTGGGTTTGAAAGGCTGTTACATAGCCTTACTCTTATAACAACAAAAATGCTTTTTCTAATTGAATTTCTTAGTATCATTTGTAATCTTGTTAATATTCCATGGCTATATAGATTGTATGTAGTTATACTTCACAAAATGGTCTCAATGATGACATATAATTGTAGGAAAGAATAATGTTAAAATAGGCAGTATTATGTACAATATTAGTTAGGTGATTGCTGTAATTAGGAGACTAATTAGCTATAATTATGAGATAATTTTCTGTATAAATATGTACTCCTATGATAATATGAAGGGGACAAACTGAAAAAGGCTCTATTGGGTTAAAGTAGTCTCCAAGGGCTTTATTTGCAAGGTTTGCTATGGCTATGAAAAGATTTGGTTATCGACAGAGTAACTCTGATCATAGCATCTTCCTAAAACGGAAAAATGACGTAAGATCATCTATATAGAAAATATGATGACTACAAGAAAGGATAAAGAGGAAATTAACCTCCTGAAAGGCAAGTTATTTCAACAGTTCCAAATGCAATACCTTAACGGCCCGTTTGGTACATGGTATTAGAGGGCGGTAATGGTAATAAAATTAAGTAATGAAAATTTTGGTTGTTTGGATGCCTTCAATGGTAATAGATGGTAATAAAATAAGGTAATGAAATTACCAAAAAGGGGCATTTTCATTACCATCAAACAACATGGTATTAGGCGGTAATGGTAATGAAGTATTACTGTGGTAATAAAATAAGGTAATGTTGTTTCGAGTTGAACAAAAAAAATAATGAAGAAAAAAAAGGTAATGTATATAATTATCCAAAAAAATATTATTATTAAAAAAAGAATCATTAGATAGAATAATTTAGATACAATAATGCTTTTAAATACAAATATACAATAATGAAACTAAGAGTCATTACCATTTTTTATTACTAACAACCAAATGCAATCAATGGAATATTATCTTCCATTACCATTCTTTAGTCATGCACACCAAACAAAAGAATCTTCATTACCAATTCTCATATCCATTCCTTCATTACTATTGCCATTACAACATTTCATTTTCATTACTTCATTATCATCAACCAAACGGGCCGTAAAAGCCTCATATACTTTCTTGGAATTGAATTTCTAAATTCAAAAATGGGAATTTTCATTAACCACAAGAAATACACTCTCGACCACTTAACAAAAGCTGGAATGCTTGATTGCAAACCATTCGAAACTCCAATGATGGTAATTAATTGTAATAACTCGATTTACTTATTGACTAAGAGAAGTTGTTGCGAGTTTATATACCCTAAAGGCAAACAAAACTAAAACAGTATCCTATAAAATCGAATCACAAATCCCAAATCAACATCTATGACAGATAATCTCAAGTTTAACAACTATACCAAGAACCAAACTTATACATCATGGAAGTATGAAGGTCCACAAATCTATATAACAAATTTTATTACAAAATTCTACGGTGTTCTAACAGGTCTATTAAACATAAAGGACCAAAAATCAACCAAAGAGGTCTTCTATACACTCTCCCATCACCTTCAACTTCCTTCTTTTCTGATCGGTACCGAGCAACTATAAGAAAGAAACAATAGGGAGTCAAACATAATTGAATAAGAGGAAGCAATCCAAAACAAAATATAACATGATAAATTAAAATAAAAGACTTAAAATCAACATCGGTCCTAGATCTTTGTGCGCACTAGGAGTCTGATTAAGAGGAACAACCATAATTCTAAGACTATGTCACTCTCGGGGTAAAGCTAGCCAATATCTTAATGACAATTCACCTTAAAAATAAAGAGTATGGAAAACTGTGTCCCTCTATTCCACCAATGGCCTGCCCTTGTGCCTGATATACTAAGCCATATCATAATAACAACTTAAGTAATCGCAACAAGTTTGTCTCAATAATTTTCAATTTCAAAAGAACTTTAGTAAAACTATTTTCAAAAAATATAGTATTGCCAAACCCTTTTTAAGGGACTACAATAAGTTTACCGAAATCAGTTAGAAGGGCTCATCAATGAAGTTGTCTTTTAAAGCATAAACAAGAAACATAATTTCACCAAGGTGCGTACAACGCTATTATACTAGCATATAACTTATTACATTTCCTCCTAAAACTGTAGCTCAACCAAGACCTTATTCTAGCCTTCCAACATTTCATGTCGCTAGGTTCTTTCTAAAAATACCCAAGAAATCTTGGGTAACCATCAATGCTCATAACTATATATTTTTCAACATCTACACCCTTATTATCCTAGCATTTCATATCATTAAAGTTTTTCATGTTGTAACTTAAACCGTTAATATGTCAACAAGATAATATAGCCATGATTTAAAATTGTGCACATTCTCTTAACGAATACTCATCGTCATCATCATCATCAACCGAATATGCCACTCGAACATAAGGCATAAGTGAAGAAAGGTGATGGACAATCTATACCTGTACCCCTTCAAAAATAAAGCTAAAGGAATATTGTTAATATTACCCCTTCAACAATATATATATACTCTTTCGGCAGTTGCGCCCCGATCCGAGACGTCGAGTGTGTTTTGTTGTCGTTTCGCTTATCCGTTGTATTCAAAACTCGTTAAACGCTAAAATTAATTAAAACTAGTAAATGGATGTTAGAAATTATGAAATTTTGTATCCAAGGTAATTGATGCCTTTCGGACGCAGTGGTGAAGTCAGATTTTTCGTTTGAATTTTCAAAACTGTCCGAAATGGCCGTTTAATTTACTGGTTAGATTTTAAGTTTTGAAATTTTTGAAATTTGGGTGAAATCATTTAAAATTATAAAGTTTTAGTAGTGCCTTAATGGTATGGAGTGGATTAAATGTGTAAACACGTTCTAATACGTGATTTTTGTTTGTGTGTTGTGTTTAGGACCTCGATTCATAAGAGGTTGAGATTCAAATCGTGAAGCGCTTGAGTTGCTTTAATCGTGCTATTAAGATACACGTTTAGACCAAACAATTGCAATTTGGTTATGTAAAGTAATATTATGCTCATTCTATGTTGTGATGTTGTATATCACGTAAGATTTAAACCCCCAAAATAATTTGTAAAGAGTTTTAATTGGAATTTGAAGATGGGTGTGTAATTATCCAAATGGGGCTATTTAATTGCAAATGGAATACCATTGTTATTGTTCCCATGGCAATTTTGGATCATTACGGTCACCATGGGGGTATGCATACTTTTGCCTTCGACGACCCGTATAGGACGGGCAACGTCTTAGGTCGGAGGTTGCTTGGGGATTAGCTATCCCTTATGTATTCCTCCAAAAATTTTGAGAATACTCTGTCATCCCGAACTGGACGGGTAAAGACATGAGTTGGAGTCTGAAAAGTCAAACATGACATTTAATTAATAGAGCCTTCGCATGCTAGGATGAACTCGTTTGTAACTAATATAATACATAGTATGTTGTATCTCACATGTATTGTTATGTGCTTTGGAACTTGCTATGATGTTGTCATTCGACGACTATAGAAGGTTGGCTTGCAGGTGGGGACTAGTGTGTGAGAACTATTCTAATAGAACCTGTAGTCAATCTGACTATCGTGCTCGGAATTACTATTAGAATTTTATCCATCCATACTTTATTATTTTTATTTCTGTAAGTACATTTTGAATCGGACTATATTTGGTTTGAAGAGGCCAGTAGATTCTCAAGTTGTAATTTTATACTTACGTTGTCTTATTATTTCGTCATTACTAAAATTCTGATTGTGTTTGAATCATTGAAGGATTCTGTAGATGCTGGCTCTGGTACTTGTGTTTTGTGGAATGTTTTTGATGACATTAGATTGTGGTCTGAGGGTGAGATGTTTGATGATAGACTAGTATGGATTGAATGTTATGGAATTCATTCCAAATGCTGGACAAAGGAAAATGTCAGGAAAATTGGTTAGAAATGGGGCGCTGTTTTGTCCATAGATAATAGAGTAGATGGACTGTGTTGCCTTACCTATGCGCGTATGCTTGTGAGAACCAAAGCCCAAAATAAGATTGATGTCTGTATTAGGATCCTCTTTGAACACGGTAGCTGTTATGTGTGGGTCAAGGAGAGCCTCTGGTATAGTGGGAAGCAAAATAATCTTGCTGTGGACAGTAATGTAGTTGTTGATGCTACATATGGGCCATCAACAGAAATGTAAAACAAACATTCTGTTTCTGAGAATGCAGGAAAGCTTTGTACCAAATCTGAGTGCCCATCCCTCATCGACCCTATTCTGGGAGAACTGATAAATAGACTTGAATGGACTAATGAACATTTGTGGTATGATCCCATTGTAGTGAACGAAACAGCCGGATGGCTTATAGTAAAGTCAGTCGCCGGGCCTCGACTAGATAGTCATACCATTGAGGGTCAGGATGTACTCTGTAATGATACCTCATCTTCGCGTAGTAAGCCCCGAAACTCCTGAGGTAGACCAAGAAAGAAAAGTAATCATCAACAGTGTGATATGCAAGTGCCTACTCCTTCAAAGAGTTGCTTGGAGGCCCTGGATACTTGGAATACCGCAAAGCTCTTGGGTATTTCATCATCTGATGAAGGTGCTGTTATAACCGGTCTTAGAAAGTCGAAAAGGCTTCTGATCGTGGATGGTAAACCCGATTGATATGAGGAAGATGACACGGTCCTCTGGAGTCTATTTGGTTTGTGATTGTTACATGGATTGTCTTTTCTGGAATATCCGTGGAATTGGGAAAGGTGAGAGGAGTATGTATATTAGGAAGATCGTGGTTAAAAAGAATGTATCATTTATGGGTCTTGTAGAGACAAAACATAAACGATCGATTAGGAGTAGGATGAAGAGAATGTGGGGAAATGATGACTATGACATATGTGAAGTCTTTGCAAGTGAGACAAATGGAGGGGGGGTCATTGCTACATGGGATACAAAAACCTTTAGCGTATCGAATAAACATTCTGGGAGTAGATGGATACTGTTAGAAGGTTGCATAATAAATCAAATTTTAAATGTTGTGTAGGCGTGATTTATGGGCACAATGATAGAATAGGAAGATATGCTCTTTTTGAGGAAATTAAGCATAAGATAATGGCTATCAATAAACCTATCCTCCTGATGGACGACTTTAATGTTGTGTTACACTCTGGGGAAAGAAACGGATCATTCAGATGCGACCTAAGCATAAGAGAATTCTCGGAATGGATAGAAGATTTGGGGTTGATTAATATACCGTTACATGGAGTGAAGTTCACTTGGAGAAGGAATGAGTCAAAAAGCAAATTAGATAGAGGTATGTGCTGCCATGCTTGGCTAAGAATGTTCTCGAATTTGAATATGGTGGGTCTGGAAAGAAGCTTCTCTAATCACAACCCTCTTCCTAGCATTAGAAGCTGAAGTCAACTAGTTCCCAAAACCATTCAGATGTTATGATGCTTGGTTCTTGAATCCGAAGTTTAAAGACTTCCTTATCAATGAGTAGAGGAACATCCCAAATGAATCCCTACATAACAAGTTGAAGTTCCTTAAGGCACCCCTGAAAACGTGGCGGAAGGAAAATTTTGACTCCATGGATTATAAAATCTTTGATCTCGAATCAGTCATACACGACCTGGAAAGGATAAGCGATGATAGGGATCTTAATAACATGGAACTGGTGAGATTGAATGCAGCCAATAGCCTTCTACACAAATGGCTTATAAAAAGAGAAAGAGTGTGGAGACAAAGAGCCAGATCTTATGGCTTCAGCTTGAAAGATCACAACATGAAATTCTTCCATGCTTTGACAATCTTCAAACAAAAGAAGAAAGAGATTATTCAAACAAACATCAATGCTAGGGTTGTACAGGGAGTCAAAAACCTCAAGTAAGAAGTCAGAAATTAATTCTCACAGAGATTTACGCAAGAACGTGTCCCGTCCTTTGACT